>NC_133619.1:518655411-518797911 GCF_048593235.1 Sminthopsis crassicaudata
TTCATTTTTAAAAAAGGCCAGTGACCACTGACATCATCACTGACATATTGATTTGAACGAATTGGATTTAAGTGACTTAGAGTTGCACAAAGTTGTCAATCTCACTTTCTCTTCCTGAGTTATCAAAGGACAAAAGGCAAGATGACCAATGATGACTCAGGATATGATCTTTGCATCTCTGATGCCTGACCAAGGACTAAGCATTCCCCAGCACCTGCTTCAGTCACCTTCATAGCTATTGGAACAAATTGTTCTCACATCCCCATTCCACCAGCAGAAGTTTTCACATGAACTATTTGATTTGTGATGGCACAGGAATAACAATCATCTCAGCATTGGAAGGGAGCTCAGTGGATATTTAATCCAACCAATAAATGAACAAGGATTCCCTGTACAAAAATCTGACAAGTAGTCATCCTGTCTTTGCTTGAAGACTTACAGTAGGAGAAGACCACTCTTTCCACAGTATTTGCATATAATAAGTACCTTGTAGAAGCTTATTGATTAAGAGCAGAAGGACTTCCAACCAATTCTCAAGTGTGGGAGTCTCCACTTCTTTTACCATTCATCCTATTCACCTTCCTCTGGATGAGCTCAACTTGATCAAAATCCTCCCTAAATGCAATACTTTGGAAAGAGGTATAGCTAAAGCATTTATTCAGCATTTACTCTGTACCAGGCCCTATGCAAAACATTGAACATACAAAAACAGGAAAACAATAGAGTTTTTTCCCTTGAGGAGCTAACATTCTAAAAGGGGAAGGAAAGCAAAGCATAAAACATTGCTGGAAAGGGAAGGAAGAAGAGAGAAAGGAAGAAAGGTAGTCAAGCAAGACTAAGGGATCTGTTGAGGTGGAGCAGACCAGAGAATGTTCTAGTGATCAATGTAACTGGGGCTTCTTATGATATGTTAGATCCAGGCATGGACTCATCAATTAGTGAATAAACCTCAAAGTGAAGTCATTCTCAGGGGCCATGTGAGCCACAATGGAGATTGAGCAAATCAGAAAATGAGTTTCAACAATACTCACGTGGAGAAAAACTCTAGGTTATTATTGACTGTCCAAGTAAAGTAGTACACTACTTTATCCTCATTTAGGATATTTTGCAGTCATTTCAGTTGTGTTCAATTCTTTATAAACTCCATTTGGAGTTTTCTTGGCAATGATACTGCAGTGCTTTGCCATTTTCTTCTCCATCTTCTTTGACAGATGAGGAAACTGAATCAAACTGGATGAAATGGCTTTTCCAGAGTCACACAGCTAGTAAGTATCTAAGCACAGATTTGATCTTAGAAAGACACATCTTCCTATTGTTGGACCTGGCACTCTATCTACCGCACCACCTGGCTAACCTTTTCTGGACCTTGTTTTAATTAAAACATTCTAGACATTATGTTTTAATTAAAGCAGTCTAAGATTTCATCATCCACTTTGATTGCTTCTTTGTTCACTCATCTCAAGTTGAAGAGCTGGTCTAAATTGGCCAGATTTCAGGATGGCAGACATTGATGAAAAATAGCCCCTGATTATTCTGGCTAAAATGAAAACCAGAAGAGTTTATGAAGTTCCATGTGTCTCTAAGAAACAGTGATAATTAAAAGGGAAAAACAGTATCTTCACAGGAGGTTCTTCCTGAAGTTGAATGTGATATGTTTTTCTAGTACAATCTCCACTTGGATATAATCACTGTTCTATAGCTCTTTAAGAGTTGTGGGATTTGATGGCATTATTAGAATCATATTCTTTCCATTGATCCAAAGGATGGGCTGACTTCTTAGTTTGGTTCTTGCTGTTGCAGTGGAAGTCTGCCAAATTTGTTCTTGTTTGGCAGTGATTTCAGGGATGCTTGCTTATTCTACTCAGAAGGAATTTTCCACCTGTAGTGGCCTGGAGCAAAGTCCTCCTAGCCTCTGGAATTTATTGGACACCTTTTGAATGGCTGGCAGAGAAGGGAATTGTTGCCAATAGAATAACCAACCACTGGGCCATATAGGCCAACTTTCTCTCCTAAGACCTCAAAGTACTTTTATGCTCATTGATGTTCAGATTAGGAAAGCGAACAAAAAAAATGGTTTCCAGGGAGTTGAAACTCAAAATAAATGAGGAAATGATAAAAAAAGTACCTAGCTGCCTTCAATGAGTTCAAATCACCAAGCCCCAAATACATCTTTAAAAGAACTAGTGAATATGATTGCTAAGCTGCTGTTTGTGATCTTTTAAAAAAAAATAACGGAGAAAGGAGAGATGCTGTAGGACCAAAGATAGGCAAATGTCCTGGTTTTCAAAAAAGGGAACAAAGTGGAAGCTTCAAACAATAGTCCAGGGAGCTTAACTTTGATTCCTAGAAAAATTCTAGAATATAGTATTAAAGAAATGATTGGTGAGCATTTAGACAATGAAGCAAAGCTTACTAAAAGTCAGGATGGTTTCAACAAGAACAATATTCCATCTTGATTTCATTTCCTTTTTAAGGGACACATTAATTAGACTGTTAGATCAAGGAAATTCTGTAGACACCAAATATTTAAATTCTAGCAAGGCATTTGACAAAGTCTTTCATGGAAAAATTGAAGAGATATGAAATAAATGATGCTAAAATTAGGCATTTTAAGGACTGATTGAATGGCCAGA
The DNA here is from genome assembly GCF_048593235.1 of Sminthopsis crassicaudata. NCBI lineage: Eukaryota > Metazoa > Chordata > Mammalia > Dasyuromorphia > Dasyuridae > Sminthopsis > Sminthopsis crassicaudata. The sequence goes on from NC_133619.1 coordinate 518,658,045, forward strand.
CCCAAAGGGAAATATTTGATGGATGTCAGACTGGACAGGCCAGCTATCTAGTGGGATAATTACCCAGTGGGATATTCAGTGATCTGTCCTTAGTCTTATGATATTCAATATTTTCACAATTACATAAAGACAAAAAATGGAGATGTAGAGTCTTCAAGTAATGTGGCTAGCCAGCTAGAGACTTACATTCCAATGAATGTAGCTTCCTTGCTTCTATTTGCTTGTTCAAAAGGAAATAGAACTTTAGACTTATTCACAACAATAACTGTATAGATCTTAAATAAGCTAATATTTCTTACCTAATTTTTCCAGATTACACCTAGAGTATTGTTTTCAAATCTGGGTACTATATTTCAGGGAAAAATGTTTAGAAAATCCATAGAAATATGACTGTGAAATATGAGAATCATATGAAGGAAATAGGAATGTTTAGTGCAGGAAAAAAGAAGTCTTGGAGGGAAGACACATTATATCTTTTTTCAACTATTTGATTGGCAGCCATATAGAAGGGTTATTAGATTTGTTCTTCTTGGCCCCAGAGAACAAAACTGGAAATAATTGGCTGAAGTCATAGACAGACAAATTCCAATTCACTGTAAAGGAAAGCTTCCTAACAATTAGAGCTGCCCAAAGGAGGAATGGGCTGCCTCAGGAGGTGGTAGATTAGTCAACAGATGGTATTCAAGCAAAGACTAAATGACAACTTGTCAAGGATGTTGTAAGATGGGAATCTTATTTAGCTATGCTTTGTACTAAGATGGCTTTTCAGGTCACTTTCAACTCTAAGTTTCTTTGATTCTCACATTCTTTTGTGATAGAGAAGACCAAGAATATGTTACTCTCTTAAGGTAAGTGAAATGATATGGAGGAAATGGTACTGAATGTAAAAACGATGGACTTGGGTTCAAAACCTGATTTTGATCTCAGCCTGTCTATTTTGGTTAGATCAGTTGAATTCTTAGGTGTCCAGTTTCCTTTTATACTCAATGAGGTAATTGGCTTAAATGATCTCTTGATTTCTCTTCAGACTCTAGAAACTGTAAGTCTATATAGTGAGGCAGTAAAAAACTAATGACTACACCCAGATGTAAAGGATGAAAACAGAATGGCAAAATATTTTCTCTTGGAAGTACAGTCATGATCAGCTTCCTCTTGGGAACATCTAATCTGTACAGGATGATTGACTGGGCACTGTGTACATTGTGTTACATGGAAGAAATTTCTTTGCTTTGTAAGTCTGTAGTCCATAGTAACAATTAATTCTGGAAAATGGAGTGTTCTGGTGGTGCCAGGAGGCAGAGGAATGACTCCCCCATATCTGCCCCTCATCTTCCCTAAAGCCCTTGGAGTCAGTATTTTAGCCTGCCTGAACTTTTGATATGGCACCTTTTGTGTTTCAATAGTAGTTCACATTTATCGATTTTTGGGGCAGCTAAATGATGCAGTGGATAGGATAGCGGGGCTGGAGTCAGGAAAATGTATCATTCTGAGTTCAAATCTAGTCTCAGACACTTACTAGCTAAGTAACTCTGGGCAAGTCATCTAATCCTGTTTGTCTCAGTTTCCTCATCTGTAAAATAATATGTAGATATAATATGTAGCAAACCAATTCTAGTATTTTTGCCAAGAAAATCTTAAATAAAATAATGAAGAGTCAAACATGACTTAAAAATGACCCAACAACAATCAATTTTACAAAATTCTTTCCTTATAGTGAATTGTAAATTATAGGGTACAACCGTTATACTGTTTTAGAGATGGGAAACCAAGACTCAGAGAGACTGTGACTTGCTCAAGATCACAAAAGAAAGTGAAGGCTTAAACACAGGTCTCCAGACTGTAAATGTGATTCTCTTGCTATCTTACCAAAAAGACTTATTTGGTAGGGCTTGAGGTATAGGGAATGGGATAGAAGAAAAGGAAAAAGAAGGATATTTAAGACTAAAGAATTTTTTGATGTAGGGGTGCCTGTTAAAGTCCCAAAGAATCACAGGCTTACCAAAATTAGGAGAAATGAGAAAAATCTTTTCTAATTCAATCTCTCTTTTTGTCTCTGTCTCTCTTTCTCTTTCTCTGTCTCTCTCTCTTTCCCCCTCCTTCCATTCCTCCCTCCCACCCCCTCTCTCTATCTCCTCCCTTCTCCATCTCCCTCGATCTGTCCGTCTGTCTCTGTCTCTCTTTCTTTCTCTGTGTCTCCGTCTCTCTGTGTGTCTGTCTGTCTCTCTGTGTCTCTCTCTATGTGTCTCTGTCTCTCTATCTCTGACTCTTTCTGTGTGTCTGTGTTTCTCTGTGTATGTGTCTCTCTCTCTTTCCCTTTCTGTCTCTGTCTCTCTGCCTCTGTCTCTCTTTCTCCCTCCTTCCATTCCTCCCTCCCACCCCCTCTCTCTATTTCCTCACTTCTCCATCTCCCTCGATCTGTCCGTCTGTCTCTGTCTCTCTTTCTTTCTCTGTGTCTCTGTTTCTCTGTGTGTCTGTCTGTCTCTCTGTGTCTCTCTCTCTATGTGTCTCTGTCTCTCTATCTCTGACTCTCTCTGTGTGTCTGTGTTTCTCTGTGTATGTGTCTCTCTCTCTTTCCCTTTCTGTCTCTGTCTCTCTGCCTCTGTCTCTCTTTCTCCCTCCCTCCTCCTCCCCTCTTAAGCCTTCCTCCACCCCCTACTTCTTTTGTTCTTGGTGAAATAATAGCTTGTCACAGAGACATGATTATTACTAATTAGAAGATTGCTTTGTGCACATCATTTCTCAGACAGGCAAGGAGGGGCCTGTCCCTCAAGAGGTAGTGACCTCTTCTAGGAGAGGGAAAGGCCAGCACAAGGAGACAGAACAAACAAATTAAAGGGGATGGAGTTCCTGTCTCTGGTTTGCGGCTGTTGTTTTTTCAGAGTGAAAGCCTGTTTATGCACATCCTCACATTGAGGTCTCAGAGCTGGAAGAGACCTTGGTGATCCTTTGATTGTACTCCTGCATTCTTCTGAAGAGAAAAGGGGAGGGAGCCCTGAGGGGAGAAATAATGGGTCTAAGCTTCCACAGAGATAAAGAAGTCAGTAACAAGAGTCAACAAGTCAGCAAATACTTATTATGCACTTAATAAACTACAGGCACTATATTAAACCCTGTGCATACTGATACAGACAAAAGTAAAATAATGCCTCCCCTCAAGGAGTTTACATTCTAAAGAAGTAAAGCTAGGATTTGATTACAAATCATATGACTTTTCTAAAATATATGTACATGGATGAGTTTACATCAAAAGATACATGCAGAAAATATGCATGGCCAGATGTACACAGATATATGCAAATAATTACTCCCATGAATGAACACACACACATACACGGGCAGATGTGTACAGGTGTTCACAAACGGCTACTCTCCTGAATTAACACACACACATGGGCAGATGCGCACAGGTGTATGCAAATAGTTACTCTCATGAATTAACATACACACACATGCGGCTGTATAAACACAGCTGGAGCTAGAACTGGGAGACAATTCAGGCAAGCACCCAGGGCATAAATAACAGCAGGGTGCAACTAGGGACATTTTTTAATATTATTTTTATTGTATGTCTTTGATGTCAGAAAACTCCTCTCCCTGTGGCATGTAGGTAATTCTTTTGAATTAAGTCAAATCACACGTTATAGTGAATGACAAAACATAAGTGGAGCACGGCAGGGCTCAATTTTTACACCTTGCCTAGAAGACACAACTATCTTATTCTGGTTGAAGACACAACTATCTTATTCTGGTTGAAGGAAAGAGGAAATGAACATAATATATCTATATGGAAAACATGAGTTGATACATATATAATTGTGATGATCTAGTTTTCCCTTCATCCCTCACCTATTTCACAGATGGGGAAACTGAGGTCTAGGGGAGGAAGTGACCCAACCATTGTCACATATGTTCTCAGTAGGAAATCTTGAGCTCAGGTCCTGAACTCAAAATCCCTTTCTCCTCACACAATTCCATGTTATTTTGGTGCAATATTTTAGAAATTTTGAAATTCTGCTTAATTCAAAGCAGGAAAAAATTGAGAACTATTATGTATTGAATTATGCTAAGTGCTGATGATACATAAATGAAACATGACACAATCTCTGCTTTCAAGAAGCTTACAATTGATCATGAAGAGATTACATATATGTGTTTATGTATATCTTTTTATTGTGTCTCCTGTCTCTCCATAATTAACTGTAAGCTCCTTGAAGGTCCTTCAGAATTGTCTTAGATCATCATATTGCTGAGATAGCTAAGTTGCTCACAGTTGATCAATGTGTAATATTACAGATAGCATGTAAATTCTTATGGTTACACTCACTTCACTCTGCATCAGTTTATATAACTCTTTCCAGGTTTTTCTGAGAGCATCCTGCTCATCCTTTCCTAAACATAATTGTATCTGTCACAATTATATATCAAAACTTGTTCAACAATTCCCCAATTGATGGGCATCTACTCAATTTCCAATTCCTTGCCAATACAAAAAGAGCTATTATAAATATTTTTGCACATATAGGTCCTTTTCCTTTTTCTATGATCTGTTTGGGGTACAAATCTAGCCGTGATATTGCTAAGTATGGACAGTTTTAAATTGTTCTCCAGAATGGTTGGATCAGTTCACAAACTCCACTAACGATGCATTAGTGTGCATATTTTTTCACATCCCTTATAACATTTGTCATTTTTCTTTACTATTAGCTAACTTGACAAGTGTGAGGTAGTACTGCAGTTATTTTAATTTTTATTTTTCAAATCAATAAGGATTTAGTGCATTTAAAAAAATATGACCATAGATAGTTTTGATTTCTTCAATAAATTGCCTGCTCATATTCTTTGGCCATATATCAGTTGGGGAATAAGGCTTTTTCCATTGCTGAAAAAAGAACATCTTCTTTTACAAGTCATATGAAAAATATTTCAGCATTCCTTAAGGGAGATGTTTTTGGACTTGAGCTTTATCTAAAGATGGTCCTTCCCAGGAAGTGCTTCCAAACAACAGAGCAACCAAAAACTGCTGAACTGTTGCTGAGGAGCAGAGAGCAGGGCCTCTGTCTGACTTCTTGTCCCTGGTCTAGAGAGGTCATTGCTCAGGAGAAAATCTTTCAGAGAAGGGCTGTCTGCTCTAGTGATGAAATACTCCTGCACACAGTTCCATGGTCTATGATAAAATTAATGTAAGTAGCAATTAAAGCAATTCTGGCCGTCCTTTTAGCAAATGCCGCTTTTCAGAAAATCATTGGGCTTTACTGATCACACCTCAGAGTCATCATTTAGGGCTACAGATCGAAGCTAGCTCTCCCACAGTCCTGTCCTGCTGGGCCAAGAGCCTGGGGATGGCAGGAGAGGAAAAAGGAAGACTTACTGATCAATGTGGCCAATTCAGTGGCAAAAAGCCAATTCGATGTGTGCAGAGTTAGGTTTTTTTTTTCCCTCCCTCTCTCTCATTCCCCTGAGTTTCATATGTCTTCACCTTTTAAAAAGTCTTTTGTTTAAGTCCTCTTCATCCTCTGGAACATCTGGGAAAGGATGTTTTGACACGGATCAACATAATTAAAATCTATTTGTGCATTTGCTTACTGGCCCAGCATTGGACCCTCTGTGCAGAAATTATAGAATTTAGGGTTGAGCTGACCTTGTGCCAAGACAATGACAACAGCAACAAGTAATATAATAGCACTTTAAGAATTGTAAAGCATGTCATATCCATTATCTCATTTGATCCTTGTTAGGTTAACATTATTAGCTCCATTTTACAGGTAAGCAACCAAGACTGAAAAGGTTAAATACTTTGTCTAGGATCACACAGCTAGTAAGTATTTAATGTGGATTTTAATCCAGGTATTCCTGTCTCCAAATCCATCCCTCTTTCTACTCTTCCATGCTACTCTTAAATACCATCTACTTCGTTCCATCTTTTCAATTTATAGATAAAATGCTAATACCACAAATATCACATAAGTAGTTAGTGACCCCATACAAATTATTTAACCTCACAAGACTCTGGGCATTGCTTCAGACAAACTGAGGCCAAGGAAAGACCTTAATTTAGAAATGCCAGGGTTACCCATTGCATCCTAGGCCATTGCCAGTTATCTTGACTTTTTGTCTTGCTACTGGATTTAATGACTCTGAAGGAAAGAGTGAGGCTGACAACTAAGTGCAGTTCAGCCTCACTTAAATCTAATTCTAGCACAAATTAAGACATCTCCCCCATGATGCCTTGAAGGCTTATCTAAATTCATTGTTTCCTTCCATCTCTAACTTCAGACTCAGACCATTGTCTGACTCTCATCCTCATCCTCCAACTTCAAGGCCTTGAAGGATGAACAACAACAATGATGACAAAGGCAGGATTTGAACCCAGTTATTTGGATGCTAAAACCAGTGCTCATTCTATGAGGCCCTTTTCTTGACTACATTTGGAAATGTAATGCTGCTAAAAGCATGATGACTGAATCTAGTAGCTACTCGGGATCCTTTAATTGGAAGACAGATGCTTCCCAAGACAGATTATATTTTAAGAAAGAGGGGAGTGGCTCTCAAATGTTGGCAATAGTGTGGGGAGTAGTGTCTTTTCATTATCAACAAGGAACTCTTACTAGAGAGAGCCAATCTGAGCTAATTATCTCTCACTGACAAGCACTAGAGCCTGAAAGAAATAAGAGCCAAGTTAAAAAGCATCAGATGATGGGCAAGGAAATGAAGAAGCTGAATACAAAGGTACAGTCTATTTGGCACCCTCTTGTGGCAGGTCTAAGTCTGCCATCTAAGAAAGTTTACTTCACTTTCCTTATGCTGCCCCTCCACCCCTTCTCTTAAAGAAAGCTGTCAGAGTTAGAAGACATCTCAGAGATGATCCAGTCTGAGCTTCTCATTTCACAGATGAAAAAACTGAGCTTTGTAGCAACAGAGATGAGATTCAAACTCTGGTCTTGTTGGTTCAAAATTCAGCTCTCATTTCTCATTCTACTTTCAGCCTCAGTTTCTTTATCATGGTTTCCTTCCATCTCTAACTTCAGACTCAAAATATTGTCTGACTCCCATTCCCATCCTCCAACTTCAAGAAAATAAAAACAGGAAAGGTAACCAGATGGACACAAAGAGCCAGTTCATTATGGAATCAGAGAGTCAGGCCTTATTATGGATAAAGTTTAGAAATATAAGCATGGATAATGTAAATTTATTGGAGACATGCCTAACTGTAATTTACTTAGTCAAATACTCTTGCTTCCTATACATCATAAAGGGACGAGAATTATTCCCCCAATTTCAATAAGGAAAGGTGATCCAAGGACAGACCAACTGACCTGAAGAGAATGAGATAATGAAGGAAAAGTGATGGGGGAAGGAGAAAAGACTGGATATTTTTATATAGGGAAAAGGAAGCTTGGAGTAGAAGCATGGTGTAGTGGTGAAAATGCATTGAATATGGGGTAGACCTGCATTAAAGTTTCACTTGGGGGACTTAAGTGTGAAATCATAGGCAAGTCACTTTCTTTAATCTTAGTTTCCTTATCTGTAATATGGAAAAACTTACATTTTTACTGTCTCAATGTTTTGTGAAAATAATTTGGTGAACATGAAAAAATATACCCTATAGAAATGTGGGTTGTGATTATTATTAAGATGAGAGTAGTGAAATGAGGGAAACAGACAAAAGTCTTTTCAGCCACACCAGGGAACATGTGATAAGCAGATGCCTAGGATCAGACTAACTAGGTCAGTTAGTTATTCATTAGTTTATCATTGCTTTTAAAGCTTTTCAGATACATACAATTTGCTTTCTTCATGTTGCATTCAGCCCTGCATATTGTCTTTGCTAATATTTTATTTAAAATTTTTGCATCAGTGAGGAGATCAGTCTATAAATTTCTTTCTCTATTTAGTCTTTTCCTACTTTAGATATCAGCAACATATTTATTTCATAAATGGAATTTGGCAGGACTCCTTCTTTGCCTATTTTCCAAAATAGTTTAATAATACTGGAATTAATTGTTTTTTTAGATGTTTGGTGGAATTCACTTGTAAATCCATCTGGCCTCAGAGATAGCTCTCTATATCGTCAATCTAATCTTAAAGGAATTACACTCTTCCACAGGTTCCTGGAGCTGAAGATCCTATCATTCAAGCGACTCCTTAGGTTTTCAGATGGACAACTCATAGACATGTCAATGACTAAAAGGCTTGAAGCAAAAGATTGTTTTCCTTTATTTTAAATAACTTGCTTTAAAAAAAAAAAAGAATTTCTCAAGCCTCTTTTGCTCAATTTCCTGAGTTGTTTATCCCATTAGGAAATATCTTCTTACTTTTTCCAAAGCAATAGTTACTTGAAAGTCTCCTGGGAAACCACATTCTCTACAATCCTTCAACAATGATTTTCTTGCTGTTTCTCACACAACACCATGCTTTCCAACTTCATGTGTTTTTACTTGCTGATTCCTGCGACTGAAATGCTCTCCCTTCTCACCTTCATATCTTGACTTCCTTTAGAACTCAGGTAAAATCCCAGCATCAGCAGGAAACCTTTCCCAGTCTCCCCATTGATGGTTTCTTTCCCCTTCCATAGATAGATAGATAGATAGATAGATAGATAGATAGATAGATAGATAGATAGATAGTCAGTCTCATCCATTAGAATTTGAATTCCTTAAGGGCAGGAATTAATTATTTTTGCCTTTCATTGTATCTTCATAACTCAACACAGTTTTTGATATATAATAAGCATTTAACAAGTACTTGTTGACCGATTGTTAAGATGAAAAAAGTGACTTAGGGAAGGCTAGATGTTACAATGAATAGAGGGATGGATTTGGAATAAGCAAGATCTGAGTTCAAATTCAATCTCAAGCACTTGTTAGTTGTGTGACCCTGGAGAAGTCATTTAACCTTTATCTGCCTCAATTTCTTCAACTACAAAATGGGGATAATATTAGCACCTACCACCCAAGGTTGCTGTGAAGATAAAATAAGATAATATTTATAAAGTGCTTACCAAAGTGCCTAGAACAGGTGCTGTGTCCTTTCCTAAATATGTACAATTATTGAATGAAAGTCAGTGGGAATTACTTCTATGAAATAAACATATTTTAAGTCCTTAAATGGGGAGTTCATAATGTAATTTAATGCAGTTTTAAGGAAAGAGTGGTTTTCCAGCTGAATCTGGTCAGTATCCAGAAATTGTCTATAAAACTCAATTTCTCTGAGAGAAAAAAAAACTAGTGATAAGGGAATTACAGAGTAGGCAAAAAATAAAACAAAAAGGTGATATGTATCATTTTGGCTTGCTATACAGATGCAATATGACAGATCTGAAGTTCATGAGTAGAGGATAGAACTTGCCACTAGAAAAGAAAATAACCAGAAAAAAAGACCAGGAGTCATGTCATATTAGGAATGATTAAAGGAAGAGGAGTTCTTAGTAGCTTGGAGAGAATATTTGATAAAGGAGAGAAATATGATCATTGTTCTCTAAATATTTATAGAACTATCCTATGACAAAGGGACCTGAGATATTTTGTGTGACTACATAAGAGAGAACCAGAACTAATGAATGTATATTACAAAGAGGAGAATTTAGCTCACTATCAGGAAGAACTTTCTAACTATTAGAGCTGTCTATAAAATGACTGCTTTGTGAGGTAATAAATTCTATGTCTCTGGAGGTGTTAAGGCAAATGCTGGATGCTGTAAGGGAGGTTCATGTATTGGATAGGGAGTTGTACTAGATGACCTCTGAGGTGCCTTGCAGATCTAATAATTCTATGATTCAATAAACTATGCTCTCTGAATTCCTTTGCTTAGACCTGGTGGGAGGGGTTGAGGATGAGGGACTATCACTTGTTCTGTGCAAAGAACAAAGCTGAAGACATTCAGTACTAGGTCTATGGACAGCTCCTGCCATTGCTTTGTTCTTCTCATATTTTCTTTTTAACTAATTCTGAATCATAATGAAAATTTTCCTTGGATGTACTGTATGTCTGACAATCAAATCACTGCTAAATCAATTCTTTGCAATCAATGCTTTTCTAATGAATTCTGCATTCCTAATGGTGAGACCTCATATTACCTGGTTATTTTCCCTCGCCCTTGGCTCCCACACAGCCCCAGAAAATTCAGGAAAAGTAAAGCAGTGGCTTCTCATTTTCTTTATTTTTTTCCTTTAGTTTCTCTTCTCTTCACAGCCCTCATTGGGAAAGTTAATGGGGTGTTTCTGGAGTAATTAGAATGATTTAAATAGCCTTGCTAACAAAGTTCTTCAGGAAAAAAAAACACACACACACACACACACAACCCGCTAAGGCTCACCCCATGCATCTGTCATATCCTAGAAAAGGAGGGGAATGGAAAAGAGAAGCAAAGGAAATGGAGGGGAACAGGCTCCCCAGTACTGGGAACAGGGATTAGAATTGATGCAAATTAATTTTTCATTTCATACAGTTCCATAGAGTTTCTACATAAAATAAACCTGCCCAAAAGGAAAATAAACACAGCAGATCAAACCAGGGGAGGGCCCCAGTGCCTTTTTCTAAAAGTCAAAGGACAATGTTGTGCACTAGTGAATGAGGCGTGGCAAGAGCTCTACACTTAAGAGTCAGAATCTAGGTTGATATCATTAATAGAATGCTTGAGTTTGAGGAAGAAAGACCTGGGTTTGAATTCTGCCTGTGGGATTTATGATGGGACTATGGGCATCTTCATCTGTAAAATCAGATTAATATCTAAATAATAGTTACTTAATGGGGTTAATGTGAAAATGCAGTGAGATAAAATGTATAAAGTATTTTGTAAACTTTAACTCTCTATGTTGTCATTGATCCTTGTTGTTTGTAATGTGTGATATTAAACAAGTCACCTCTCTAGGCTTCAGTTTTCTTATCTATATAATGAGGGAAGGGCAGCTAGGATAGAGTGCCAGGCCCAGACAGGAAGACTATCTTCCTGAGTTCAAATCTAGTCTCAGACATTTACTAGCTGGGTGATCATGGGTAAGTCACTTAACCCTCCTTTCCTCAATTTTCTTATCTGTAAAATGAACTGGAAGATGGAAATATGAACTATTTCAGCATTTTTGCTAAAGATAAACAAGCAAACAAATCTAAATGGGGTCACAAAGAGTTTGACATGCTTGAAAAGTGACTGAATATAATGAAAGAGTTGAATTAAATTATCCTAAAATCTCTTCTAGCTCTAAATCTATGATTCCATGATGTCAGCACTAAATTGCATAACCTACGTCATCCTTACCAAAGGTCTAGGACTAGGTTAGGTGCCCCTCACATAGTACTCAAGGACTCAGGATACTTCTTCCTTTCTCCTGAGAAAGTCCATAGAGTCCTAATAGCTTCCAACTCCTTAGGGATGGGGACAGAAAAGGTCTCAATTTTGGTTAATAGCTAATTTTTATATAAAGTTTTAATGGTTTGCAAATCCCCTTCTATAGTTTATCATATGTTTTTATAATGACCTTGCAAGGTAGATCCTATTATATTCTGAGCCTCTAAGAGCCTCTAGGGTACATAACTAGCAAGACCTGGGATTCAAATTTATGTTTTCCTTACTCCAAGCTATTGTGTATCACACTAAACCATATTTCCTTTCACAATTGGTTTTCATTTGTTCATCTACCAGGAATTTCTAGATAGGTCTTTCATTTTCAAAATTCCTAGGGTCAGCTTTGATGGAATATAGAGTTGAAGTTCAAAGCCATGAGATGGACTGTAGTCAAACTTACCATAATCTCTAGCCCTGCACTCAACAGTTTGGTGAGAAAAGATTCATCCAACTTTGAAAGGAAAATGGGCAGCTAGATGGTACAATGGATAGACTGCCAAGCCTGAAGTCAGGGAGACTTATCTTCCTGAGTTCAAATCTGGCTTCAGACACTAGCTGAGTGACCATGGGCAAGTCACTCTGTTTACCTCAGTTTCCTCATCTGTAAAATGAGCAGAAGAAAGTGGCAAACTATTTCAGTACTTGTAAAGAAAATCTCAAATGGTAAGAGTTAAATATGACTGAAATAGCTATTGTAGATGGGACATTTTTTTATGAAGAATAGAGTGATTTATATTCTGTTGAGGTTTTCCACCTGAAGTTTATAAGCCATTTCCTTCATAGAAAACCATTGAGGCATATATTATTTGTTGATTTTATAGCTAAGGAGATTGAGGTTCAATGTCTTTCCCCAAATCAATTGATACGTTTCAGAACCAGGCTTTGAATTCATGCTTCTCCACATTCCAGGATAAACATGCTTTCTAGTTCTCTGTAATTCCTTTCAGTAACAAACTAGGCAAAATCTCAGGGTGCCAATTTATTGAGCAAAATGTCTGGGGCAAGATTCTCCACCTGAAGGCTATGAACTTGTTTCTTAAAAGTGTTTTGATAACTGTATTTTAATATAATTGGCTTCCTGTGTAACCTTTTATGTATTTAAAAATATTATTCTGAAAAGTAGTCCATATGCTTTACCAAACTGCCAAAGATGTGCTTGATACAAAAAGAGTAAAAAAAATTTACTTGGGGTCCTGGGGCCCTCTAAAAAGTATTCTAATTCCCCCTTGAGGTGAGACTCCTTACTGCTCATCAGAGGTGGTTTTCTCCACCTGACTTCCCTCTTTCTGTTTACAGCATCATCACCTTTTTCAAAACTGGCATCATCTCTGCTTCCTCTCTTTCTCTTTCTTCCAAATCCAATTAGTCCACAAGTCCTGTGGATTCTACCTCAGAAACATCTCTTGTATCTGTCCTCTCCTCTCCACTGCTACTGCCACCATACTCATCAGGTCCTCATTAGCTCTCAACTGGATTACTATAACTGTCCTCCCTGCCTGGAGTTTTGATTGGGTCCCCTTCAATCCATAATTCATACAGTTGCCAGATTAATCTTCCTAATGGACACCTTGATTATGTCACTCTACTATCAAGTTTTATCAATGACTCCTCCTTGCTTAATGAATGAAAATCCAAATTCCTTGGCTTGACATTTCAGGTCCTTTAAAATCTGGCTCTAAACTATCTATTCATCTTTACTACTCTACTTTATGTACCCCTGACAGGCTACCTGTCAAACAGGATTGTTTTAAAGTTCCCCAAACATTTCCTTTCTTACCTATTTGAATGTCTTTGTTCATACTATTCTCTCAGCTCCGTACACAGCTTTCCTTCCAACTCATTCAGTTCAATGTTTACCTATATCAGTCGAGAGCATGATATAATGGGAAAAGCACAGATTTGGGGGCCTTTTCCAGCCCTGATATTCAATGATTCTGTGCCTAAGGGATATATGTTCTATTCTTGGCTCCTTTATTTATCATCTGTATGTCCTTGAGTAAATCCTACTTCACTGGGCCTCAGTTTTCTCACCTGTCAACCAAAAAAGTTGGGTTAGATAACAGTTCCAGATCCAGTGATCTTATGGAATTCTGCCTTCTCCATGAAATCTCTGATCCCCATAGCAGAAAGTCATATATCTCTCCTCTGAACACACACATATATTGTTCATGTTTCTTTTGGGGCATCACTACACAAAGATTTGTAATAACAAATATGTGATTTGTTTAAGGTCTGTGAATGTCATCTCCCTTACCAGACTGGGAACTGATGAGGGCAGAATTGGGCCTTATTGGTATTCTTCTTAATGCTCAGGACTGGCTTGCCTGTGGTAACTGCTCAGTGAATATTTGTTGAATGAATGAGGACATCCTCTCTTGCTAATCATTAACAGAGACCCCTGATACTGACCTGACCATAGCTTCTCACTTATTCTGCCCAGAGGGTGGCCCATTATACTAATTTCTTAGTTTAGAGAGACCAAATCTTTTACATTGTGGGTAAGTTTCTTTCCTTTCTTTCTCCATGGTGCTGAGTGCCATTGATTATGCTTGATGCTGAGCAAAGAATATCCAATGTACTTTAATACAAAATTGGGGAATGGGCATCTTCTAGGAAAACCTAAGACACAGGCAGGGAAAGGAAAGGAAATAGAAAGGAAGGAAGGAAACAAACAAATATTAAGTCCTGTGTTCCTGATACTATACTGGGTGCTTGACAAATATATTATTTTATCTTCATAACAGACCTGAGAGATAGGTGATATTATTATTATCCCCATGCTCCTGATGAGAAAACTGAGGCACAGAGAGGTTAATTGACTTTGGCCAGTGTTACATAACAAGTGAGCATCAGATGCTAGTCTTGAACTCACATCTTCTTGTTGCCAAGACTCTAACAAATATACAACCAAGGTGCCAGAAACAAAGTAGGAAAGAATCCTATTGTTCCATAAGGGAAGCTGAGGATGATAGCTTGAGACAGCATAGTTTAGTAGAAAGAGCCCAGGATCTATAGTATGAAGACCTGAATTTTCAATTATTTTTGTGGAACTTTCCCCTGACCCAGTTTCCTTACCTGCCAAACAGGAAGTTAAAGTAAATGGCCTTAAGGGAGGGTCTCATCCAGCTCCAACGGCCCGTAAATATAGAGTTTAAAGTGCAAGTTGTATGAAAATTTGGACAGATGGGGTTTATTGTGGAGGAGATTACACATTTCCAATAAGGTTGGGGCTAAATGGCCTCTATAGTTCCTTTCTCTATTCTCTAGGGTGATAGTAACAATGTGATATAATTCCATAATCTTGAACCTAGCCAGATGTATAATGTGAACTAAGTTTTTGAGGTATCTTAACTATATTGTGAGGGGCAGAAAGAGATTCTTTCAAAGAAACTAGATAAGGGAAGGAAGGAAAAAAGAAAGCAAAGAAACAAAGAGAGAGAGAAGGGGAGAGAAGAAATGGAGGAAGGATAGAAGGGGGAAAAGGAAGTAAGGAAGATAAGAAATTAGGGGAGGGGAAGAAAAGAAAGAAGGAAGGAAGATAGGGAAAGAAGAAAGGGAGGGAGGAAGAAAAGGAGAGAAGGAGGAAGGAAGAGAGTATGAGAAGAAAGATGAAAGAGGGAAAGGGAGGGAGAAAGGGAAGGGAGGAAGAAGGAACGGAAATAGGCATTTTTAAAGCATTTACTATTTGCCCAGCATTGTGCTAAGTTCTTTATACATATCTCATCTGATGTAACAGTTCTGAAAGGTAGATGCTATTATTATCTTCATTTTACAGTTGAATTAGTTGGAAAAGGCAGAGCTTAAATTATTTGAGCAGGATATCACAGCTACTCAATGTCTGAGGTAATTTGACATTAACAATAGTTACTAATAGTACTATTAGCTAGTGTGATAGAGTGCTTTAAAGTTTGCAAAGCAGTTTACAATATCTTTTTTCCTCACAATAACCCTGAAAGATAGATGATATTATTATTCCCATTTTATAGATGAAGAAACTGAGGCAGACAGTGATTAAATGATTTACTCAGGATCACAAAATTAATAATTATCTGAGGCCATATTTGAACTCAGATCTTCCTGGCTCCAGCACTATCCAGTGTACTAGCCAGGTGCCTGTAAAGAATCCAGAGATAATATAGACTTTGGTAAGAGACATCTTTCCCTTCAAAAATTTTTTGGTCTCTGATGATGGCAATTAAGCTGAAATCTAAGGTCATTTAGCTAAAGAGAAGGGTATTTTGAGTGAACAATGACATGCAGCCAGCTATTTACTATTCGAGAAATCACTATGCTATTTGAGTTCTCTCCATGCATAAATACCAGGTAATTTACAGGTATAAAATATAATTAGAATACAGGTTGTTTTTGGTTCATTCTGAAGCTCTCTTTCCAGGTCTCTGAATGCTGCTTTTCCTAATTTATATCTTTTTCTGATGATAAAATGAAGAAGTTTGATTGTTCTTATATCTTTGCTTTTACACTTTCCCGAGTACGGCCCTCTTTCTCTACACCAAGGAAACAAGAAGTCTTTCTGTGTTCCCAGGACAGGTGGAATCAGGTAGTCAGTTAATAAACATTATTGAGGGCCCACTATGTTCTGGGCATGGTGCTAAACACTGGGATCCAAAGAAAGGCATAAGCAGTTTCCTGTCCCTGAGACCTCCTAGTTTTGAGAGAGGAAATCAAAGGAATGATAACATGCAAACAATTAGGTGCAGACAAACTATCTACTGAATAAATAGGAAATAGTCAACAGAGGAAAGGCACTAGAATTGAGAGGATGGAGAATTTGTTCCAGGGTGGCTAGTTGCGTTCAGTGGTTGCCACCATCACCTAGGTAGATAAATACTTCCTCTCCAACCCAAGCTTTTCTTTCTTTCTTCTTCCTTTAGCCATTCCTTCAGCTTCGAGAAAGTTTCTTCCCTGAAGTGATCATCCCACTCCAACTTGTTCCAAGCAGAAAAATTGATTTTTATGGGCCAGAAAATCTGGGTTCTAATCTAGGTCTGGGTCTAAAATCTAACTCTCATTACTGCCACTCATTGCTTGCTATTGCTGCTCTCTGGAGCAAAACAGGTTCGATCCCTTTTCCATGTGATTCCTGACAGTCTTCCTTTTTCTACTTTACCAAGTGAGTGACTTTGGACATGGAAGTTAACTTCTCTGAGTTGTGGTTACTTCTGAGAGTTGTTGTTGTGATCAATTCAATTTAATCAATCAAATTAGGCTGGGACAATTGAAAGCACATCTTTAAACAAACATAGGTGGTAGCAATGTGATTTTTAAAGCCAGGACTTTAGAACCATTTCTTTCATTATGACCTCTCAGGCAGTCTGGTGAAACCCCTTCCCAGAATAATCCTTTCAAATAAAATAATCAGTCAGTCAATAAGCATTTATGAAGTGCTTTCTATGTTCCAGGAATATGCTAAGCAATGGAGATATCAAAAAAAAGAAACAAGATCATCAGTCTCTGCATTTGAGGAGCTTATGATCTGATAAAATACATGCGATTACAAAAGAAACCAATAATATATTACAAAATATATTTTAAAAATCGTAGACTCAAGGTTAAGAACTCTAGAATGACCAGCCAGCCTTAAGTCTCCAGATGTTTCAGATCCTGCCCAAGCCTTTAGCCCTTGCACTTGGTTCATTTAAAGTCACCTATTCTCTCCCCATTTTCCCTTACTATTTATTTTCTCTTGTTCCTCTGCATGCCGCCCTGCACCCTCCCACCTCTCCACCCCCAAGGGGAATGGCTGGATAAGAGGCTTTCCATTGACAGCCCAGCTTCCTCCCTGTCAGTCTCCAGTTTGATCACCTACCCCACAGGAATAGCATTTGCCAGCAACTTCATTTACATAAAACACTTCAAAGCAGGCTCCCAGCTTTAGCTCCAAGGGAGTGCCCACTGTAAATATCAGCACGGGGCAGGGGGGGGGGGACGGACTATTTGCCAAATTCTCCTTTGAGGGCAGTAGGTGAATAGCTTCTTCTCTCCCTTCCGTCTGCCTTTCCCAGAAAGTGTCCCAAATCCCCTGAATTGGAGCTCACTCTACATCAGCTAGACAAGTGGTCATGCATCTTTTGCCTGGAAAACTCCAGGAAGGAAACCCACTTTATCTCTGATTGAAACCCACTTTGGGATGTTTCTACTTGCTAAGCCTTTATCTAGCTCTGAAACTGCCACTATCCCTCCTAATTCTGCCCTTTGGGGCCCAGCAGAACAATCCTTGTCTCTTCCACACAACAGTCCTTTTAATCCTTGAAGATGGGGAGTAGTAACTCTTTGAAGTCTTTATTTCTCCCAAAGAACATCCTCAGCTCTTTTAACCTGTGCTAGGATCTCCAGTCTTATTGCCATCACTGTTCTGGCGGCTTTCTCTGGGCATATTAGGATAAATCGATGCTCTTCCTAAAATTGGGCTGTCCAGAACTGAACTCGATCCTCCGTCTGCCTCTCCAAGGCAGAGAACAGCAGGAGACTCACTCCCTAATTCTGGATGTGACGTTTCTCCATGATGTTTTTGGTTGCCATGATAGATATTGAGCTTGCATTTCACTAAAGCCTCATATGAACATTTTCTAGCTGTGCCCAACCTATATTGTACATGTGTAGTGGTCTTTAAGAAATCTGCTTATAAGATTTTACATTTATCCCTATTGAATTTTAACTTACTTACTTAGTTCCATTTTTCTAACTTGTCAAGATATTTTTGGATCCTTATTCTGTTAGCCAACATAGTAGCTAATTCTTCTCAGCTTTGAATTGTCTGCAAATTTGATGTGTGCCATTGATGCCTTTATCATTTCATTGTTAAAAATGTGGCACAAGGTTCTAGTCAGATCCCTGGAGCTCTTCACTAGAGACCCTTCCTTTTGTTTGGCATCTGCCACCAATAACTAATAATAGTACTCATTAGCATTTATGTAGTGCTTTAAGATTTGTAAAATATGCTACAGAACTCATAAAAATCCTGGGAAGCTGTGATGTTCTGGTTGGTTTTCTGGAGGTCTTGGGAGCAGCCTTCTTTTCAGTAGAGTAATCACCACAAGAATAGCCAGGGATAAAGTCCAAATCCTTTATCATCTCCTTCACAATCTAGTTTCCTTGCCTTTTTTGAAGCCCTTCAGACCGGCCTTGGTCTCATTGGGGGAAGTAGGAGGACAGGCCAGCCACCATGATGGTGTGAGATGGAGTGAATCTGCCTGGCTGAGTTTGTCCTAGCTTATATGCTGTATTATAATTACATTATCACAGGTGTGAATCTTGTAGAATAGATGTGAATCTCGTAGAACTATATTAAGTACTAAGTACATGTACTGAACTAGAGAACTATTAATCACCTTGCTAAACTAGATAACCATTGTCTTATCAATTCCACTGAGTTAGCACCTTGTAAGAATCTTTGTTTCAAGTACAGAGTTCTGGCCTATAACAGGAAGCAGGTGATATTGTTCCCATTTTACAGTTAATGAAACTGAGGCAGACAGCTGTTAAATGACTTGTCCGGGATTACACAGATAGTAAGTATTCAGAGCAGGGTTTGAATACAGCTCTTTCTAATTCCAAGTTCAGCTCCCTTACCCACTTTACCACTGATTTGCTTCTGTAATAATAACTAACATTTATGTAATGCTCTAAGGTTTGAAATGCATTTTACAAATTCATTTTTTCCTCACAACAACCTTAGGAGTTAAATACTATTATTATCCCCATTTTATAGATGGGAAAATTGTGATAGAAGTTAAGTGATTTAACCAGAATTATACAAGCTACTAAGTGCTTAAGGAAGAATTTAAATTCAGATATTCCTGACTCCAGGCCTAGCACTCTTAACACTAGGACACCACTTAAGTCCTTGGATTGAATGGTTCAATCAATTTTGAATACATTTACGGGTACTACCATGCAGCCCATATCTCACCCTCTTGTCTACACAGAGAGCAGAAGGAATTTCATTAAATACTTTGCTGAAATCAAATTCAATTATATGTGTTGCATTTTACTGATCAGCTTAACCTTATAAAAAAGCAAATGAAGATTCTCCCTCTTCGATGCTCCCTCAACACTGTCATGATTGTGACCCTTCTGCCTTTGTGACAGGAATGCCAGTGGCCTTGGCTATCCCCTGGAGAACCTTTCTGTAGGTGACCCACACCCTGATGTGAGTGAGGCCATGCTGTATGAGAAGTTCTCAGCTGTGGGGCCCGTTACATCTGTCCATGTTTGTTGTGACATGGCCACGTGTTGCTCCCTGGGTTATATCTACATCAAATTCTAGCCATGCTTCCTGAACCTTAGATGCCATGAATTTTGAGGTAATCAGAGAGGCTCATCTGTATCATGTGTTCCCAATGGAATTCAGGGCTCCAGAAACCAGGAATTGGCAACATTTTTATCAAGAACTTGGATGGCTCCGTTGACATCAAGGGCTTGGATGAAACCTTCTCTACCACTGAGAACATTATCTCTAATAAGGTAGTACGTGATGAGAGCGGCTCCCAGGGATTTGGATGGCTCCCACTTTGAGACATAAGAGATTGAAAAGAAAGCTACGAAAGGGATGGTACTTAGTGACCAGAAAGTTTTCATGGGCCACTTCAAGTCTCAACAAGAACAGAGCTGGGGGCACGAGCATTAGAATTTGCCAACATCACTAACATCAAGAACTTCGATGAAGACATGGAAGATCAGGACCTTCAGGAAGTCTTCTCCCAGTTAGAAGAGACTCTAAGTGGGAAGTGACGGGAGATGAAAATTCAGTGCTTTGAGGAGCGTGAAGGAAGCTCAGAAGCCAAGAGTAGCATGAATGGGAAGGAGCTCAGGGCCCAGGTCCTGTATCTTGGACGAGTCCAGAAAAGGGCAGAGAGGCAAGTGAGCTGATGAAGCGGGAGAGAGTAAACTCTATCGGGGAATGAAACTGCATGTGAAGAATCTGGATGACTTCTGATGATGACCAGCTACAGAAGGAGTTTTCTCCCTATGACTTCATCACTAGAGCCAAAGTGATCATAGAGGCTGGCCAAGGAAGGGGGTTTGGCTTTGTCTGATTTTCCTTTCCAATAATCTGTGATGGAGATGAAAGGGCAGATGATCAGCACCAAGTCCCTCAATGTGGCCCTGGCCCAACACAAGGAAGAGCGGAAAGTCGTCCTCACCAACCAGTACATGCAATACACCCCCACCCTCTGAATACAAATGGCCCCATCTTTTCCCAAGCCACCTAGCTGCCATCCCCCAGGTGACAATAATCTTCCAGCTGCCCACTCATGCAGCCTGCTATATACTGTGGCTCTCATTCTGCCTGCCCCAAAGTGAGCCAGACATTCTTTGGAATCTCTGTCCACACCCCAGTACTCTGTCTCCAGTGGAGTATCTAGTATCAGTATCTAGTGCTTTGGGTAGGGTTCCACATGCAAAGAGTGGTCAGAATTGGAATTGAGACCACAGGTACTGGGCGTTCAGGCTCCCTGGCCAAGCCATTGCACAATACAAGTACTGTGTATAGCACACATTGGATAATGGAACCAATTGTACATATCTAAGGGCAAGAGCCTTGAAATGCAGCTAGGTTAATCTCAGCCCAATCCCAAGAACTAAAGCAGATGCTTATCTTATTATACCTTATTCCCCAGTGAGTATACTCTTCAACCCAGGTCTTTTTGCTGTTCTATGAACAAAACACTCCATTTCTCAGCTCTTGGAATTTTTTTTGACTGCCCCCCCCCCAACATGCCTGGAAAGCTCTTTGTACCTCCTGGTTTCCCTCAAGTCCCAACTAAAATCTCACTTTCTACAGGAGCCTAACCTTGCTTACTTCTAATGCCTTCCCTCTATTATCTCTAATACTAATACTAACTTAATAACTAAGTACATGGGAGAGAAATACAAAAGAGAGAGAGATACAGAGACAGAAATGGAAAGAGGTAGAGAAAGAGAGAGAAGGAGAGAAATAAAGATAGAGATAGACAGAGAGAGGGAGACACAAAAACAGAGAGGGTGGAGGAAGGGAGAAGAGATAAGAAAGAGAGAGAGAGAGAAGGGAGGGAGGGAAGGAAGGAGGGAAAGAGAAGGAGAGGAAGGGAAAAGGAGAGAGAGAAGGAGAGAGCAGAGAGAGAGAAAGAGAAAAGAAAAAGAGACAGAGAGACAAAAGAGAGAGACACACAGAGACAGAGAGAGACAGAGACAGAGAGACAGAGGGAAAGAGAGAGAGAGAGAGAGAGAGAGAGAGAGAGAGAGAGAGAGAGAGAGAGAGAGAGAGAGAGAGAGAGAGAGCGTTCATCCCAGCCCCCAATAGATTGTGAACTACTTGAGGGCAGAGAATGTATTTTACATTTTTTATATCCCCAGCAACTAGTACTATGCCTGCTATATATAGCATGTGTTTAACAAATGTTTATTGACTAAATTTTTAAAAAGCAAATGAGTTTATTAGTATGATATGACTATTCTTGATGAAGCCATATGTTGTCTCTTAATGATTATTGCTTGCATGTCTAAATCTTTCCAAGCCACCCTAATTCTGTGTGACTCCAGAGGACAGAACTAGCACTGTTTAGTAGAAGACAGAGAAAAACAGGTTCTGACTCTATAAGGAAGAATTTCCCAAGAATCTGATTTAACCCACAATGAAATGGGACAATTCAGGTAGTAACGAGTTCACCATTCCCAGAATTAGTGAAACAAAGGTCTTGCTGACGAACAATTGTTGGGGAATAGTATAGAGAGAAATCAAACTCCAAACCTCTGTTTCTCCATCCCTCAGACTGGTCTCTAGGCCTAAGTGAGCTATATCCTACTTGAAACATCAAGCTTGTGAGGGTCTAATCAGCAGTTTTCTCCTCTCACTGCCTCTCTGACTCCTGAGTCACTTTATTCTCATATGACTGTCCAAATCCTGGGAAAGCACAGATATTATGTTCTCAAAGTCTCAGCAAGAAATGGCTCTTCCTTTATTGATCCCCAGAATGACTTTCCCTGGATTCCAGGTCTTTGTTTTTTTGCTTACCTTACTTTGAAGGTTTTCATGCTATGATTTCACCTCAGTTTTCCTCTCTTCCTCAGCCTCTTTTCTGACTTTCTTTGTTTCAACTTCGATGGGAAAAAGCCTTGTGAGCTCTTTAGCCCTTGATGAAAAAGTCCCATCTTCTACCTATGACATGTGGACCTTAGTTGCTGGTCCACCCTCCCAGGATTTTCCTTCTACATCCCAACTCCATTATTTCCACCATACTCACAATATTTTCTAATAAGATAATGTGGCATGGTGAAAGGGATTGTAATTAGAGTCTAAAGAACTGGGCTTGAACCTCAACTGTAGTAATCACTAGTTATGTAATCCAGAATTGGCTGCTTAATCACTCTTGAGTCTGAGATCCCCAAGTTTCTGTAGGTGGCCCAGTGGATAGAGTACTGGGTCAGAAAAGCATGAGTTCAAATCTGACCTCAGATAGTTAACTGTGTGAACTCAGTTTCCTCAACTGTAAAATAAGGATAACAATAAAACTTTGTCACAGAGTTGTTGTGAGGATGAAATGAAATAATATTTGCAAAGAGTTTAGCACAGTGCCTGGTGTAGGGTAGGCACTTAATAAACACATTTTTCTTTGTTGGTGTTGTCAAAGCTGAAACTACATGCAAAACAAATACAGGTAGTTAGGGTTGGAGACAGAGGAACTCTAAGTGATGGGGATCAGGAAAGGGTCTTATTTATGCCGATTTATGATGGAAACCAGGGAAAGGCTACTCCTTTTTTCAGAATAGAGCGCATTCCAGATACAGGAACAGCTTGATCATAGATCCAAAGATAAGATGAAATGTCACTTTTGGCTAAATCATAGAATGTGAGAAGGGAAGTAATGTAAAAAATCATCTTGGAAAACTACGTTGGAACTTGGTTGTGAAGGGATTTACATGTGAAACTGAAGAGTTTGTACTTGATCCTAGATTTACTAGGAGTTTATTGAGTATAGCCATTGGAGTTTGTTGAGTAGAATAGAAACATGGATGGACTTGTGCTTTAGGAATATGCTTTGACTGAACTACAAGATAGGGTCAGGAAGCATAGAGTCAGGAAGACCAATTATGAGGTGAGAGGCAATGGGGGCCTCAACTAGGAGCTAGAGATGGATCTGAGATGTTGGGAGGGAAGATTAGACAAAACTTGGCCACTCACTGAATATGTGACAGTGAAATGGAGGATGATGCAGGATTCAAATCTAGGTAACAAACATAAGGAGGTTAGGAAGGAGGAGTATTTTAGATAATGAGTTATCTTTTGGACATGTTAAATTTGAGGTGTCTGTAGGATTCTCAGTTTTAAATGTTCAGTAGGTGATAGGCTTGGAATTAAGGAGAAAATCTAGTGTTTGATATATAGATTTAGGAGACATTTTGCATAAAGATGATAATAGAACTCATGGAAGCTTTGAAGTCACCCAGAGCCCAGCTTCTTAAACAATGATTCATGATACCATATGGGATCTTGTAACTGAATGTGGGGGTGACAATATTATGATTTATTATCAGTCATTGTTTGATTTGTATACCTATTTTATATTGCTATATACTTGGTGTCATGTAAAAATTTCTCAGGTGAAAAGGTGTCATGAACAGGAAAAATTTAAAAAGCCCTGAGCTAGAAAGAAAAAAGGGAGGGGGGAGAGAGAGAAAGAGAAGGAGAGGGGGAGAGAAGGAGAGGGAGAGAGAGAAGGAGAGGGAGAGAGAGAAGGAGAGGGAGGGGAAGAGGGAGAGGGAGAGGGAGGAAAAATGGCAATCAACTGTCTGAAATGCAGAAGAGATGTCAAGAAATTTGAGGATTGAGAAGAGGACATCAGAATTTGCAATTAGAAGATAATTTCTGACTTGGAGGAGAGCAATTTGAGTTGAGTGATGATGTTTGATTTCAGAATGAAAGGAGATGAGAAATAAGTGAGAAAAAGAAGAAGAAAAGGGAGTAAATGTAAACAGATGTTATGAGGAGTTAATCTGTGAAGGCTTTTTAGAAGATGGGATTGTGAGAAGTTTAAAGAATAGCTGGAGAGAAACAGACAGACACATATACAAAATAATCATGGAGACAGTTTCTGCTGTACAAGACAAAAAGGGGACAGATCTGGATACAAGTAGATGAGTGGTTCCCTATAAGAAAAAAGGTCACTTCTTAATCTGAGATTGGAGTAGAGTATTTGATAGAAAATGATATCAAAGGATTTTAAGAACAAAGAGTAAGGGAGAAGAGGGAGTTTTGTCCTTTAATGACCTTGCTGTTTTAATGGGAGGAGAGCCCCTTTTAGTGACATGCATGAAGTCCTGCACATGAACTATATACTGAGATTTCAATGGAAAACTTTAGATGGGGGCAAAACAAGCCAAAAATTGCGAATGGGGAAGGCTGCTCCTCAAGTTTGAGTCTGTAAATACAAAGCTTTGTGGTGCATACCATGGGTTTTAGCTTCCTTGACTATTGATATTGGCTCCTTTCCCCCTACCAGGTGCACCCCCTCAATTGCCTCCAACTATCACAGGTACAGAGACCCTTAGGAATGGGTCCTTGAGCAAATACACTCATTTATTGTGCCCTCCAAAGTCTGCTCTTCTTGCTCTGGGGAGAGGAATGGGGAGTAGGGCCAGAGCTGCTGGGCAGTAAATGCACATCAATTATCTCCTCTAGGGAGGAAGGATGGCAGGGCCACTGCTAATGGAGAAGTGGGAGAGGCTTTGGGTGGGGGAGAGAGAGCCTGCTAGTCCAACAGAGCCTGCTGCCAGCGTACTTATTACCCTGACCTTATTCTATCCCATAATAAATGGAGCCCCCTGAGGGACAGGAGCAATGGACTGGGGTGGGATTGGTTGGGGGTGGGGAGGAGAAGGGAGTGAGGACTATTACGGGATTCTAACCTTCTTCTCCTCTTCCTGGGCCTCTTGAACAGCTGTTCAACAAAATGGATCTGTGCAGACAATCATTTCTGCTGCATTACTTAATATACAGTCGCTCTCGGCAAGAGATATAATTGACTTGCTTAACTAATCAATCTTTCTATAAGCATAGCTGCTTTTCTTCTCCCACTGGGAGGGAAAGAGGAAGGGAGGAATGGAGGGAGGGAAAAAGGAGAGAAGTAGGGAGTGGGGGAAGGGGAGAGAGAGAGAGAGAGAGAGTCCGAGAGAGATAGATAGAAAGACAGAGAGAGAAAGAGATGGAGGGAGACAGATAGACAGAAAAAGGGTGACAAATAGAGACAGAGAGAGAGAAAAGAGAGAGGGAGGGTGAGAGGAGGGGAGGAAGGAAGGAAAGAAGGCAGGGGGGAGGGACAAAAGGAAGGTAGGCAGGAAGGAAGGGAGGGAGGTAGGAAGGAAGGAAGGAAGGAAGGAAGGAAGGAAGGTAGGAAGGGAGGGAGGGAGGTAGGAAGGAAGGAAGGAAGGAAGGAAGGAAGGAAGGAAGGAAGGAAAAAGGGAAGGAAAGGAAGGGTAGAAAAGTAAAAGAAAGAAAAGAAGTAAGGAAGGAGGAAGAGGGAGAGGGAGAGAGAAGACAGAGATAGAGAAGGGAAAAGAAAGGAATTAGAAGTAGGAAGTGCCAATCTTGAGGCCTTGGCCAAAAATGGAGCAACTTTCTGGTCAAAGACTTTAGAGGTAAGATGAATTTTTAGGGGACAATTTCTTGCCTGGTTGAGACAATGTCCACAGGCCAGATATGAGCATTTAGTGCAAGTCCCTTCTGTCCCCAGTCCAGATAGGGAGAGTTCCTTTTCTTTTAGTTGTCTTGTGTGGCAGTCATTCTGATATGAAATGCAAGTATCTCTCAATTGTTTTTACTAATGGCATGGGCAGTCCAGAAATGATTTCTCTCTGACTTTGCAGTGTTTATGCACATTTGAAACATGGGTGTGCTCAATGCTCAGAGATTTTGCAAACCTTCACATTAAATAATGAAATTGGAACATTGCCAAGCCTCCCCATCCTAACCCCTGCTCAGTTTTCCCCTGCACTCTACTCTTTGCTATGGACAAACAGCATTGCTTCTCAGATAAATGCAAAATAGAAAATTAAATAGAACTGCCCTATATCTAAACTCATTATCCCCCTTCCCTGATAAAACAGGAAGGAAAGAAAAGGAAGAGCCTTCAAGCTTTGATTCTCCCAACCTCATTTTTTTTTCTCTTTCTCTTCTCACTCTTCAGTTCCTGCTAAATTTTAGGCTGAGATTTTGAGTTACGATAAGTAGAAATGGAGAGTATGTCACAAGCGAAGAGAGAGAACAGGTCACAAAGAAGTTATCAACAAAAGAATTACTGAAGCAAAAGACTATATAATGACAGCAAGAAACCAAAAAGGTATTGACTGAAGGTCATGATTAATGACTTGGTGTCAATCTGGAAGGAGGTCCTTAGTGGAGAGACACAGGCCTTGTCATTTTCAACATCTTTATCAATGACATTGATAAATATTTAGAAAGCAGATTTATCAAATTTCCAGTTGACACAAAACTAAGTTATGTTAGTACCAAAGATGATAGAATCAAGATTTGAAATTATTTCAAAAAGCTAGAATTTGGGGCCCAAACCAAGAAGATTAAATTACATCAGGATGACTGTAAAATTCAATTTCAATTTTTAAAAATGAGTTGCATAAGTAAAAAATGGAGGAGACTCCACAGCAATTCATATGAAAGTCTTGAGACTAGGTCTCAGATCAATATATGAAATGTTTTAAGAATTGGGGGTTTCCAATAATGAAATAGGCTTCCAATAATGAAGAATCTTCCCCAAATGTTTGCAGGGGGTGTTTTTTTCTTGTTTGAAAAGGATCCTTCCTAGAGGAGGCAAAAAATCAGCCAGATCTTTCACACATTGGGCTACATGATCATTGTTGAATTGAATTGTTGTCTTAACAACGGTGACTTGCTTAACCTCCCCCTTCCCCTCTTCCTTCCTTGACCATGGATCTTAACAGCAGGGTCATCATAGAGACCTCCTGGGAAAGACTCTGTTAAGAAATGGATTTCTGAGCTTTTGTTTATATGCCTGGAGCTTTTTATGCTGCCCTACTGCACAACAGAGATAGGAGGCTAGCTCTGTAGATAAAGAGAATTGGGGAAAGGAGAAAGAATAGGGGATCAAAGCTAACAAAGTTTTTGTCAGTCTAACAGGGCAAGAAAGCTGAGGGGTTTAATGAACGATCAAAGATTGGATGCCCACCCATTGACATATTTTAGTACAGATTTCTAAATTGGAAAGGAGGGTCATGGGATTTAGAGCTTGTAAGGGCAAAGTTGGGTCATCTAGTCCAAACCCCTCATTTTCCAGGTGAGGAAACAGATAAGAAGGGTTAAACAATTTGCTTAAGGTCAAGTATCTAATAAGTGACAGTCAGGATTTGAACATGGGTTTCTTTCATTCCATCAAACTGTTTTTCAGTGTTAGGTTGATTCAAATTTTTAGATCTTCTGTCATCTAGATTCTATGATTCTTCCAGATTTTTTTAAAGCTAAGAAGAAGAAGAAACATGGAAGACATAAAAAGATAATTATAGCAAGCAAGCACTTTAAAGTTTGCAAAGTACCTCACAAATATTATTTCATGTAAGCCTCACAACAACCCTATGAGGTAGGTATTTCTGTTATCCCCATCCTACAGATTAAAAGTGGAGGCTGAGAGAGGTTAAATAACTTATCTAGAGTCATAAAAACCATTAAATGTCTGAGGCAGGATTCAAATCCGGATCTTTCTAACTCCAAGTCTAGCCTTTACCACATCAAAACCTCACCAGCTGCCCAAAGATAATTCAAGGTCTAGAGATAATTGCTAACTTCTGCCAATCTTGAAACTACTATCTAAAAATGTAGTTTTACTGCATTTTTATGTTTTGTGTTTCTTGTTTTACATATGCCTGGCCTTACTTCAAGTTTTTTTAAATATTTTGATGGAATGGAAACCTCAACATGTAGGCCTACTACGCAGAGAGAGAAAGAGATGGAGGGAGACAGATAGACAGAAAAAGGGTGACAAATAGAGACAGAGAGAGAGAAAAGAGAGAGGGAGGGTGAGAGGAGGGGAGAAAGGAAGGAAAGAAGGCAGGGGGGAGGGACAAAAGGAAGGTAGGCAGGAAGGAAGGGAGGGAGGAAGGAAGGAAGGAAGGAAGGAAGGAAGGAAGGAAGGAAGGAAGGAAGGAAGGAAGGAAGGAAGGAAGGAAGGAAGGAAGGAAGGAAGGAAGGAAGGAAGGAAAAAGGGAAGGAAAGGAAGGGTAGAAAAGTAAAAGAAAGAAAAGAAGTAAGGAAGGAGGAAGAGGGAGAGGGAGAGAGAAGACAGAGATAGAGAAGGGAAAAGAAAGGAATTAGAAGTAGGAAGTGCCAACCTTGAGGCCTAAGCAAGCAATGGCAGTTTATATACAACTTTTCCATCCTATGTAACTTTTGTCAATTCTTATTATTGAATTATTGTCATTCAATTTAGTTCAATTAATTCAACAAATTTCTTTTTATTAAATGCCAGGCACTGCACTAAATTCTAGTAAAACAAAGAAAAAAATTGATAAAGTTTTTTTTTATTCCTTTAGTGATCTTACAGATTACTTGTCCAGTGTTGTCCCATAAATCCTCCATTGGGACACTAGGACACTTTCTTCAGGCCACTGGTTCTTTTTTTTGTTTTAGTTTTGAGTTAAGAAGAATCCCTTTAGACATCAATATATTTCATGGACTCGCATGCAATACTAGTTGTACTATTATTATTAATTGATTGAAAAAATACATGATGACAAAGGGCTACTCTGAATTCAGTAATACTTTTAAATGAATCTTTTCCTTTAATCACAATAGCATCTACATATATTTTAAAAATAGTCAGATGTATTGCCAGGCATATTATTTATTCAGACTATAAAGGCTGTGCTTGCTTATTTATCATTGTTACTATAAAAAAAAAGTACATATCAATGCTCTTTCCACATGGAGGTTTTCATGTCCCCTTAAATAAAACTTGTAGCCCTCAAATATACCTTTACCACCCTCCTGAGGAGGTCATTTTCTTTTCTGCATGATCCAAAAACTGCAGGTGTTGCTTGGGTGGTTGTCTCCATAATAGCAAATATTTCCTCATGGAAAGCTGTAGTATAGTGCATGGGACATGGTGAATGGGTCAATGAACTCAAAACGAAGGAGACTTGTGTTTAGATATTGTCTTGAACCCATCCACATAGCGCTTTAAGGTTTTTAAAGCACTTTCTATAGATATCTTGCTGATTCTTATAACAACCAGTTGTTACTTTTATTATCCCCATTTTACAGATGAAGAAACTAGGGTTCAGAAAGTCACACAGATAGAATGCATCTGAGATAGGATTCCTAGCTGCATGGCTCTCAGACACTTCTTGGGGAAGTCATTTAATCTCTGAGCCTCAGTTTCCCCATCTGTAAAATGAGAGAGTTGAACTTGATGACTTCCAACTCTGCATCTAGGATCCTATAATCCTACTAAAGGCCAAGTCCTGGGAAGTTGGGGAGAGTGAGTTGTGAGAGAGCTTATTCCATATGCTGCCAACCCCCCTGCAGGGCAGAGGCCCTCGAAGTCTGAGAGTGACATTTCCAGTGTGCAAACAGGGAGCATAGGGAAAAGGGCTGCCTTTCTAATTATACCTCTGCTTGGGGGGGATGAGGGATTGAGTTATTTCAACAAAGAGGCTAGCTTGTTCCTAGTTGGGCCCCAAGTAAAAGGAAACAGAGGAAAAGCAGATTGAATTACCCTTAAAGTCTAAGAGAGGGGATGGAGGAGGGGAAGAAATTTCCCAGGTCAGGGGTTTTACTCAACTATTGAGCATTGAGGCAAGTACCTCATAGTTGTACAGAACATAATCCAATATTCCCTGATTGCTTCTGGATAGCACTGATGCTTCTCATCACTTGGACCCTTTGGGATGACAGACTCTTGGCTACTTCTGACCTAGCAGTGGCTCAGCATTGAAGAGACTCGTCTCTGGGTCCCTTAGGGTTCCTACATGGGGTGATATAGAAGTTAAAAGGAGAGACATCTTGGAGCTTTCTTCTTTGTTTGACCTTCCAGGTTGAGTGAAAGAGTCACTCCACCCTCAAACTATTGGTAAAACTCTGGGAAAGTCTACCTTCTGTCTTAAAATCTCAGCAAGAAATGATTCTAATTTCATAGTAGCTTCAAATGTACTCGCCCATTATCTTTTCTAGCAAGGTAACATATTATTTCCTCTAGGAAGGAGTAGGGAAGAGCTGGCATCATAGGGACCATAGCCACATAGCAGTAAGAACTAGAGGATTCAAATTTGGGGAACTTTGGATCTCTGGGCTTTTCTGCTTTGTGTTTCATTTCTGGAATAGTTTACTAAGCAATAGACGTGTATAGTATTGGTGCTGACCTAGTGTCTTGGAGAAGTTCTGAAGTCTAGTGGTTCTGAGAGTAGAGCCAGCCATTAGCCAGAGAGTTTCTTCACCAGAAAAGTTGTTTACCATCAAGAGGATGACTGGGAGTCCCTTGGATAATGTTGAATGGAGGCTAAATGTGGTCATAATTATTCAATTGAGTTCTACAAACTACTTTTATGTTCTTTGTTGTTGATAGGAAGGCATGATTATAATGGCTTGGAGATGCCTACTTTATACCAATAAGGTCACAATTTCTATTCCCTAATCCAAATAGATAGTAAATAACAATCCAGGTTTGAATTTAGATGCTGTGATTCCTACCACAGAATACTGATAAGGTCCTGTTCATTGATGTCCCATCTGATTGGAGTCGGGTAGTATGAAGTCAAAGCTGGATAACCTCTAAGGCAACTTCTGAGCCTAGTATTCTATGATTTTCAAGGAATGGGGGAGATGAGAGAGGGAAAGGGGGAAAGGATGCATGTAAAATTCATTTTAACTGAGAAGTCCTTTCCTGTATGTGACTAGTTACCTGGGCAGCTGCAGAGTCCAAAGCAGAGTGACATCTCAGTCTTATGGACTAAAGGGGGTATCACTATCCCCAAAGCATTCTTAATCTTCTTGTATGCAATTCAAAAGGGGGCCATGAGGAGGTCAGGGGGACTGGAGATCCTGAGGTGAGGATTTGGGAGGTGAGAGTAGACAGAAGTACACCCCACAGATGGAGACTTGGGGATCGATTCTCCTCCCATAGTTGCTTTCCAAGACCCAGCAAGTGAAGATTGATCTGGGATTGATGTTGTAAGAAGCCATCATTGTTTTGGCACATTAGCACTGAGCTTCCACTGAAAATGGATGTGATTTTTATGGTGTTGTTTATGGGGTTGAATAATCAGATTGATTCTCTTTTCCTTTCCCCAGGCTCCTTCTTACAAGGAGGAGCAAAGAAAAAAACAACCTTGTCATGAGAAGCCCCACTCCTGAGCTCTCCTCTCCCTCCCTAGTCCACCTCTCTTTCTTTACCCAAAATATATACTACTTGAAGCCCTGGCTCTAAGGACTTCAGCCTCAGTCCTTAATCTCCAGAAATCAGAAAACCCTTAACATTCTTAGTGTGTCCAGGTTGGAAAGGACTTTGGCATTTGGGATAGTATTGGAGCCATCTCCAAGTTTTTTAAGCCCGTCTGGTGACTGATTCTTAAGCTCTGAGCATCTAGAACAATAGTGCTAAGGTGACACTAAAGCATCCTCCTTAGGCCAAGAATTTCACTCAATTCTCTCATTTTGGATCGCTAGCACAGGCAAGAAAAGTGCTGTATTTGGAGTTGGTCAGCCTGGGTTCAAATGCTTGTTCTATTGCTTGTTTGACCATAGACCTCTTTATTGTTTTTCAAACAAAACTGGGACTTTCACTGACGGTCATTCCCCACCCCAGTCTCCATTTCCTCTATGTTTAGAATAGTCTGCCTCCTCATCTCCTCCACTGAATTTTCTTGACTTCCTTCAGGTTCAGCTAAAAGCCTACCTTCTATAGGAAACTTTTCTTTGAGAGAAGGGACTTTATTCTTTGTTTCTTTGTATCTCCAGCACACAGTCCTTGGAACACGAGAAGCACTTAATGAATGTCTCATGACCAGCTACTCTTTCTTATTATGTATCCACCTTGTTTTTTTACCCGTCATTTTTTGCATCAGATTCATCTAAACTGAATTATATCCACTGAATCTTTCTCCATCCACACTGATTAGGGCAACTAAGAGAGTGTAGCATAAGAGATCCTAGATGAATAGATGTGAATATGTTCCAGAAATTGTTCCTTTAATACTTGATAAGTTGGAAGGCCTGGAGGTCTGAAGGGAGAATATGGGACACAGCATGCAACCTTCATAATGTAGGATTTTGACTTGGAATCTTGGGGAATGGGAATTTTCTGAATAATTAATTCCCTAAGGAAAATTCATATAGTGTTTCTTTCTTTCTTTCCTTCCTTCCTTCCTTCCTTCCTTCCTTCCTTCCTTCCTTCCTTCCTTCCACCCTTCCGCCCTTCCCCCTCTTTCTTTCTTTCTTTTCTTTCTCTGTGTGTTAAGGTTAAAACTAACTTGATTTAAGAGGAAAAGTTATTATATATCCACACTGTTTTTATCTGGCCTTTTTGTATCAGGTTTATGTAAACTCTGAATAAGAGAGTTTATTGAATAAACTAAATTATTCAATAAAATTGAATAAACTCTGATATAATTCATTATTAGTGATAGGGATGTAGGGGAATTTAGACTTCTTATTCTATCTATGTAGAGAGTATAAAATATTTCTGGTGCCTCAAGGAAGGCACCCCACCTCTCAAGTTTTGTCAAGTCTTGGGTGGTTTGCATGGAAAATACTAGCAAACAGGAGCATGCTATAATTTGAAAGGAATGTATTCACTCAAATAGTATACTGAATTTAGTAAATGACTAAATGAAAGAGAGAGTTTAAAAGGCATTTAATTTAAGCTTAGCACTTTGCTGGTTAGCTTGGGTACAACTATGGGTCTGAATCACAAAAGAACTGAAAAAGTCCCTGAGCCCTTCTTTGAAAGAGAAGATGCTTCTTCTCCTATGAGATAAAAAGGTCATATAGCAACCATAATTTCGCAGAAAATCAATGGATAGTAGTGTCACAGAGAAAATAACCCAACAGAAAACACCAGTAATTTACAGAGTAGTGGAATAAACAAGAAGTGGTAGTATTGAAGGCAAACTATAAGATGGCCTAGCTATATGTATTCCTATGTACTCCTATATCTCTTGTCCCCTGGTCACATATGTTCCCTACCTTGCCAAGGAGAATCTGGAAAACAATACCCTGTTTGTGTATTGAAGGAAATTCTCCTTGCATACAAACATGAACATGTGTATATATGTTTGTGTGTTTGCATACATAGTTTTTTATATATCGATATGTATAGTATATCTCTATATCTATGAAATTTAATCAGATGCCTTTTGTTTTTAACTAATGTGTTTTCTGGTTAATCTGTTCAGTGTCACACAGCCAGATTGTATAAGAAGCAATACTTGAACCTAGATCTTCCTGATTCTAAATTTGCTCCCTCTCTACTGTAAAGTCTTTGAACTTCTCAGTGCTTCAGGAAATTATCCATGATTGTATTTCAGAACAGTTTCTAATCTGCATTATTTAGGGGAATTTTCTAACAGTGAATCAGTGAAATTACAGGTCTGAACTAATAAAGATGATAATGATGATGATGATGATGATGATGATGATGATGATGATGATGATGATAACTGGTATTTATATAGACAAAGCTCTAAAGTTTACCAAGTACTTTACAAGGCAGGTAGGTGGGGCAGTGGAGGAGTGACAAGCCTGGAGTCAAAAAGACTAATCTTCCCAAGTTCAAATTTGGCCTCAGACACTCACTAGCTGTATGTCCCTAAGCAAGTCACCAAATCCTGGTTGCTTCAGTTTCCTCATTTGTAAAATGAGCTGGAGAAGGAAATGGTATTATCTTTGCTAAGAATTTAGCCCAAAATTTATGAAGCAAAAGGATGATTTGAAGTCAAAGCCATAGTTAATGGCAGAACTTGTAAAAGACCTCAGTTCACCTGACTTCTAGAACAGAGCCATCTCTGCCCCTGTACTTATTAGAAATGACCATAGTTGTCTTTTCATAGTGTAATGGAAATATAGAATCTTGGTGTTTGAAGGAACCTTAGAGGTCATCTAGTCTGACCTTCCACTCAGGAAGGAATCCTTTTTTAACAGAAACTTAACAGAAGGCCCTCCGACTCCGCTAAAATATCTCTAGGGAAAGGGAATTCATCCTCTCCTAAGGCAGTCCATTATATTAAGCCAAAACTTTCCTTTTTATAATTTTCTCTTTTTCTCTAGTCTAGCTTTTTATAGCAAAACAGAACAAGCCTGTGGCAGCCCTTTTAACTTGGCTTATTTTAAATGTTTTTGAAATAAAGTTCAAAACCAAGCTTTATCAATCACTTTATATGTAGGTATGAATGAGAATTTTTTTTAGCAACTTCTGTCTTAAAGAATCCAAAGTTCAGAGCTAAGAAGTACCTGAGAGGCTATTGAGGCCCACCCCTTCGTTTTACAGGAAAAGATATTTAGACCCCCTTCCCAGAAAGTTTAGATAGTTTGCCCAGGGTTACTGGTAATTTGTGGCCAAGCTGAGACTGAGGACTTCTTCCTCTGAATTCAGGGC
Source organism: Sminthopsis crassicaudata (assembly GCF_048593235.1). Lineage (NCBI taxonomy): Eukaryota > Metazoa > Chordata > Mammalia > Dasyuromorphia > Dasyuridae > Sminthopsis > Sminthopsis crassicaudata. The sequence goes on from NC_133619.1 coordinate 518,692,994, forward strand.
TCTTTCCTAAATATATCTTATGCACATTCTGCTAGAGAAGAGATTGCCAGGAACAGGTGAGTAGATTGGTTATATAATACTGTATGATAGAGTCAGATGTTATTCCCATTCTTGAGGATAGCAGTGTTAAGTGCTGTCAAAGTTCCCTGGAGTTCTCTGTCCTAGAAGGCTTCTTTTGGCCACAACTCTCCTGTAATACTCAGAATCATGGCTTAATCAGGGTCAGGTCTCAAATAGGCAGGTTGTCCTGGCTCTGGAGCCCCAAAGCCCATTCACTTCTGAACTGCCTCGAAAGTCTACCTTCCAAAACCCAGGGGCACAAATGGCCACTTAACATAGAAATGACTGTTTCCCAGACCCACTCACCTCTCCAATGTCCTCAAATTCAGGCATCAAATAAGAAGGGTTATGTAGGCTGTGGGAGGGCCAGGAGGATAGAAGTGACCCGTTTGGGTAACCAAGCTTGGAAACTGGGCCTCTAACTTTAAGAGGGTTCTGAATCATGAGGTGAGGTGATCTTTAAAACTATTTAGAGCCTTTAATGATGACTTTTGGTATATCCATCTGGACTGGTCCAGCTTGGAGAAATGGCTGGTTTAAAGAAATTTCTCCATTTCAATGTGGTTCTTTCAATTAAATGGAGAAGGAAAACATAAGCCAATCCAACTTAATCCAATTAAGCACCTACTGCAAAGACCAAAAAACAAGAGAACCCCAACTCTCTGCCCTTAAGGAGCTGCCTTTCTCCTCTGGGAATGGGCAGAGATTACAATATGCAGACAAGTCAATACATGATTGGGGACAGCCAGGTCGCACAGTGGATAGAGCACCAGACTTGGAATCAGGAAGACTTATTCATATCTGGTCTCAGACACTTACCAACTGTTTGTCTCAGTTTCCTTATCTGTAAAATGAGCTGGAGAAGAAAATGGCAAATCCCTCTATACCTTTGCCTAAAAAACCCAAATAGGGTCACAAAGAGACTGCAACAACTGATGGTAAAGAACAATAACTGAGAGGGAGGGATGCTGTAGGAGGTAGTATATGAGCTAAACCTTAAAGATTAGCCAGGGATTACAAGAGCCAAAAATGAAAAATATGTGCAGTGTATACACATGGGATAGGCATGGCTGGAGTTAGAAGGCAGGGTACCATATTTTAAAATGATATAAACTGTATTTGTGTATAGCAGATGGAATGGACAGCCTTTGTGGCTTTGAAACAACAGCCATTAATCCCACTTCTTGCTTATCCTTAGCCCTTTCCTAGCTCTTAGCAATAGAGGCATAAGCAGGAAAATGTGCTATTTGAATCACACTTCTTTCTCGGACCAGAATGGGAAAGTATCTCTGTCGTGATGGGAAATAACAGGCTGTGCTAAGGAAAGTCCATTCATAGAAAGCAACTTTTCCCACTGAAAACTGAGGACAAAGTATTGACCTGAACAGCTCACAGACAGATATCTGAAGCTCCTCAGGCAGAATCAGTTATATAAGTAGGTAAAGTATGTGTGACTTCAGATTTTGTAAACACATCCCCTCCTTAGCTTACAGATGCCTGAGTTTCTGTTATTTGAGATTAATCCCGTTGGCTATGTCAAATGTTTGTATCCTATTACATGAAAATCTACCAATGAGGAGTAACTCTTAAGGCTTATCAATTACTTATACTTCATTATGAACAAGTTTATAAGATAATGGGTTTTAATGAAGGAAAGAAGGAATAAAGGCTTTGGGGTACATGGGGATGGAGGTGAAGTAGATATACTTTGGTCTGATAGCATGGGTGCACCATGTTTCAAGTATTCCAGTGGTGGAATAATAGATAGATGGATGTCCTTAGACTTAGAAGGACTCAAATTTGAATTCTATCCCAGACACTTATTAGTTGTGATTAGGAAAGTCACTTGATCTTCCCAGCCTCAGTTTCTTCATCTAAGTTGTGAATATTAGCACCTCTATCATAGGATCAAGTGAGATAATTTGTGTTAAATGCTTTTAAAACTTAAAGTTAACTATAAAAGCTAGCTACTGCTATCATTATTATGTCTTTGTGAGGGATGTTTTGGAATGCTTTTGTCAATCCATCAATGTAGGAACTGTAACTTCTAATCAGTTTAATACAATAAACATTTTTGATCATCTGATCAAGGAAGCTTTGAGGATTGGAAAAATACTTTTATTGTTGTGGAGAGAGAAGATCTAGACAAGACATGCAGAAATACTCATGACATAGGGATGGAATGTCATAAGTGCTATAGCAGTTAGCTGTTCAGGCATATCACTTGTGTAGGTATAAGGGTACCAGTAAAGGCTTTATGAAGAAAATGCCATTCCATATTAGATAGATAGTACATCAAAGAAGAGGATATTCTAGAGAGAAGGAAAAACATGAGTAAAAATGCTGAGGTGGGAAAGACCAAGGTGTGTGTTCAGGGAACAATGATCATGACATATTGGATGAAGCATAGCTTTCATGTAGCGGAGTCATAGTGAGGAATAATCCTGTGAGATAGATTGGTCCCATATTGTGGAGGGGTATAGATGTCAGATACATGGAGTTTGTATTTAATTTGGTCAATAAAAATGGGACTTACTAGCTATTTAACTAAGGACAAGTAATTTAATCCCTCTGAATCTCAGTTTCTTCATCTGTAAAGTAAGGATAATAATATCAGCCTTATAGGGTTTTTGTGAGAAAAGGTTTTTGTTAATTGTAAGAATTATATTGATAAAAGCTACTTTTGTTACTCTTTGGGCAAGACAGTTTTAGTCTCTCAATTTCCTAATCCATAAATGGCAATCTTTCTACCTTTTCTCAGGAGTTATTATGAAGATCAAATACAATGATGGATGTGAAATATTCTTAGATTCTTCAGAAACTCAGAAGTCATTCCCTGGGCTCAGGGAAAATTTGGATTACATCCTGAGCATTGAAGGGTAGAAAGCTTGACCTGGTCTAAGCTTGTACTTTGTATTCTCTCTCCATTTAGTCATAGGAGAGCAGGGGTGTAATTATGAGGAGCAGGTGTATCTAAATGCCAGCAGATACGGGCCAGCTTTCAAGGTGATTAAATTCCTATGTCCTTTGGGCTGAAAGAGCTCCAATAGAATTTGCCAGAGAAGGAGGGCATCATGGCCATTAGACTCTGCAGGAAGGCAATGGATGTACAGCTATCAGTCTCTTGACTCTTCTAGTAGGGAAAATGTCTCAAATTTAGGTAGTTAAATTCTTCTCACTTCACGATGAATCAGGATGACCTAAAGAAAACAAGTCATACTAATAGTCTCTTTGAGAAATCCACCAACTAACCAATGAAGTGACCTTCAATCCACAAATTTTTAAGAAGCACTTATTATGTCCCAGACACTGTGCAATACCAAGGGATGGGTATGTGCATACCGTGAATGTAATACCATACAAAAGTAAAACAGTCTTTACTCTCCATTACATTCTAAAGGGGAAACACTATGTATCTCGGTATATAGAAGCTATCATCAGAATAATTACAAGGATGGCAAAGAAACCAGCAGCTGGGGGTATCAGGAAAGGCTTCATTTAGTAGGTGGGACTTGAGTTTTTTAAATGAATGGGGAGAGGAAGTTGGTGATGTGATTACTGTTATGCACCTATACGTGTAATGCTTGATGCCAAGGAACAGGCTGCCTTGACAGGAGACTATAGTGGACGTGATTTGTTTGTCTGTGTTAAGTACTGATAATAGGATATGTATGTGGATGTGTGTAAACCTGTTTATATTTATGTCTGAAGGCAAGCTTGATGGTTCAGAGGCATTTAGGCAGTGTAGTGGAAAGAGTGCTTGTTGTAAAGTTAGGAATACCTGAGTTCAAATGTGACCTCAGATACTTATTGGCTATGTGATCCAAATTAGTCACCTGTTTTCTCAACTGTAAAAGAGATAATAATAGCACCTACCTCCTTGGATCATTGGAGCTCTCAAATGAGATAATATTTATGAAAAGTGCTTAGCACAGTGCCTGTGTACTAAGCACAGTAGGTGCTTAATAAATGCACATTTACTTCCTCCGTCCTAGGGGCTACATGGAGGAGTCAAGTGGAGATTCCATCCTTTGGAAGGAAGAAAGCATCTTTCCAAAAAATTAAAATATTATGACCTGTACTAAATTGACTAGAGAGAGGGCTTTAGTAGATACCTTGATAATCTAATGAGTTCAGTTTTGAACATGTTGGGTATAACATATCTACAACATTGCTACTCTGAGATGTTTAATAGGCATTTAGAGATCTGAGGCTGGAGATCAGCAGAGAGGTGACGTCAGGAAAGTAAGATGCCTAGAGCCATGGGACTTAACCTAAATTCTGTTCTCAACTGATTTGAAAATCTTTCCAGATACATTAGTATGTTGTCTTACTATCCAGGGGTTACAGGGACTGATATAGTCCACTTTCTTTGCAACTAACAACTGTGGGGGGGAGAGAAAGAGGGAAGGGAGGAGAAAGGGGGAGAAAGAGAGAGAGAGAGAGAGAAAGAGAGAGAGAGATAGAGACAGAGACAGAGACAGAGAGAGAGACAGAGACACAGAGAGAAAGAGAGAGAGATAGAGAAAGAGAGAGACAGAGACACAGAGAGAGAGAGAGACAGAGAGAGACAGAGAGAGAGACAGAGAGAGAGAGGCAGAGAAACGGAGAGCGACAGAGGCACACACAGAGACACAGAGAAACATACACATATCTAGTCCAATCCTTTCATTTTATAAATGAATAACTTGAAAGATGACTGAATTCATGACTTCCCCAGGATTACACTATTTATTTGTCAAGAGATTACAGGTCTAAAATTCAAAGGAATTTCATAGGTTATCTATTCCAACCTCTCAAGATGCAGTTATTGATGCAGTAGATAAAACACTAGTCTTGGAATTAGGAACACTTGAGTTCAAACTGTGCCTCAGACACTTAATAGCTGTATGAATGTAAGCAAGTCACTTAACCACTACCTGGGTTTTTTCCCCTTTTACTCTATAGTTCTTCCATCCTTTGGAAGGAAGATAATGCCTTTGCCACAAATTAAAATATTATGAACTGTTCTATGTTGACCAGAGAGAGTAGATATCTTGATGACTGAATGAGTTCAGTTTTGAACTTGTTGGGTTTAATATGTCTAACAACATAGCTACTTTGAGATGCTTAATAGGCATTTGGAGATGTGAGACTGGAGATCAGCAGAGAGGTGAGAGTGGAGAAGTAGATTCGAGAAACATCAGCTTTGAGATGCTAATTGGAAATGATGAGATCACTAAGTGAAACAGTATAGGAGAAGAGAAGAGAGCCCAGAGCAGATTCTTGGGGGACTCCAATAGGTATGAATTGAATGAAGATCCAGTAAAGAAGACTGAAAAGGCATGATCATATTAAGAAAAGAACTGGGAGAAAAATGTCCTAAAACTCTAGAGAGAAGAGAGTATCAAGCAGAAGAGGGTAATCAATAGTGTTTAATAATCAACTGGCTGCGGAGAAGTCATGGAGGATGATGATTGAGAAAAGGACATTGGATTTGGAATTAAAAGATCATTGGTAACCTTGGAGAGACAAGTTTTAGTTGAAGGATGAAGTAAAAGCCATACTAGGCTAAAAACATAAAAGGAAAATGAGAGGAAAAGGAAGTGGAGATAACTATTGTAGACAGCCTTCTAAAGGAGGTTAGCCATAAAAAGGGAAAAAGAGATAGGAAACAATGTCCATTGGGGAAGGATGGATCAAGTTAGAGTTTTTTTTTGAAGATAAGGGAAATGTGAGCATACTGGTAGGCAGTAGGAAAGCAGCCAGCAGATGAGAAAAGATTGAAGATAAGTAAAAGGGTGAGAAAGATTGAAAGAAAAATCTGATAGAGCATATAGGGATGTGATTACTTGTGCATATATTGGGATTCCCCTTGGTTAGCTACCTCTTAATGTGGACAGGAGTGAAGGAGGAGATAATAGCAGAAAGCATTTGAATGATGTGAAATGAGGAGGAGGAGAGAACAGGAAATAGTGAATGGCCTCAATATTTTCAGTAAAATATGAGCAAGGTTCTCAGCTGAAATGATTGGCAGAGGTGAGGGAGTCAGGAAGAACCATGGAATTTTGAGAAGGAACAAAAAGGCTTGGAAAAGTCTCTGTGTTAAGTGAAAAGTGATTCAATTAGGGATGTATAGAAGTATTGCTTTACTACATTCAGAATCTAATTGAAGTTATGAAACATAAATTTGTAGTGGATCCAGTCAGTAATTTCATGATTTTTCCAATTTCATTCAGCAACATGTGTGTAACAGCAAAAGCAAAGAAGATGGCAGCAATGATCAAAGGTTGCGTTGTGATAAGCAAACAAGGCACTAAAGATAAGAAGAGAGTATAAAGTTGAACAAGTTCACCAAGGGCTCAAGATAGGCAAAGAAGAGTGTGCAGGAATAATGATGTTGGAAAAAAACTGAGGAGTTAGGGAAGTTGAAGTACAGAGTATGGGGCTGCAAAACAGAGGGAAAGGTGGAATGACAATAGATTGTGATCAGATAAGAGAATTTTAGAGTTTATGATCAGTTTCCTAAATTCCTCAACCATTTCCTTTTTTTATTTAAAAGTTCTGTAGTTTATACGCCAATGACAATTTATTTGATCTTCAAATAAATACTTTCCACCAAGTTTCCCTTCTATGGTTCCCGGATTTCTTTATATAACTATACTTTCTTGGTAACCAAGGACACTGTGACTGCTCCTTCTTCCTACATACTAGCTGCCACTGCCATTATCTAGTTTGGTGAATTTACCTACATAATTTTCTCCTTCCTTCTTCTATCCAGTTGAAAGCCTTGAGCAAAGACACTCTTAGTTCTTATGTATACTCCATCCCTGGCCAGGAGACTGTCATTCCTCTATTTTATGTGCTGGTTCAGAAATCCAAATCCCATTTTAAGAAACCCCTTTCCTATCCAAATATTTACTTCTCAAACCTATAAAAGCCCATGTCTTCAACTGAACATGATGAAAACACAATCTGTGCTTCTAAGGTCTTTAGTTTCCTTCCCATGATTTTTGAATCTTTAGCAATGCTTTCTAGGTTTTTTCTCTAGCAGCATCATTTGTACCCATGTAATAGTCTTCCATTCTGAGAAGTGAGGAGAGGTTCTCAGTTGTTGGTTTTATTTTATTATATATATATATATATATATATATATATATATATATATATATATATATATATATATATATGTTTGTATGTATATACACACACATATGTATATGTATACACACACACACACAAACACACATACCAGAAAGACATTAAACCACTTTATTGTCTTTATCAGGTTGACAAATATTCCTCAGTCAGAAGTTACCAACTACCACTGTTCATCTCCCTTTTTTATCCTCTGACCCTTGCTGGTCCCTGGGGATTCATCTAATCCATCCCTTGAGGAACAAGCAACTGCTTCCTTTTCAAAAGAGAAGCTGCCTCCCCTTCAGAAAGTGTCATATTTGTTTCTTTAAAAGTTTAGTCATCTTCCTTCTTCCCCCTTTTCTCTGTCATATTCTTTGACCCTGTAATCTCCTGGCACAGATCACAATTCCCTTCTCCTCTTATAAATCCTTTTTCTTCTTTGTTTTCACCTTGAAGCCCTTCTTCAAGTTCTTTTAAAAATGAATAATTCATCCTCCCTTGTAATCTGGAAAGTGAATAAGTGCTACTTGAGTTTCTGTCCTTTTTCTTAGAGGAGGTACATCTGTCTGAACTTTGAGCAAAAGTTAGCAATCACTTGGCTCTGGACAAAATATAAACATCAAACACTCCATGAAAGTCACTACAAATTCCCTACAACTGTCCATATTTCCTGGAGGTGAGGTCCTTGTTCTTATCTTTCTTAATAGTAAGTCCTTGAGAGAACCCTCTTTTCCCCTATTCCTTATGGACAAACAAACCTGTTCTACTTCCATCTTCCCTTTCTATCCCTATTTCTTTTACTTCCTGGTCCAAAAAGTATCCTTTCTCTCTGTTCCAAAATAGCCTCTGACACTATAGATCTCTTAAGAATTCCCTTTTTTTTCCTTCTCTGATAACTACATGGGGGAATCTCTAGGATTTCTTTTTTTTATTTTATTTATAATTTTTTGACAGTATATATGCATGACTAATTTTTTATAACATTATCCCTTGTATTCATTTTTCCAAATTATCCCTTCCCTCCCTCTACTCCCTCCCCCCGATGACAGGTAATCCCATACATTTTACATGTGTTACAATATAACCTAGATACAATTTTTGTGTGTAAATACTATTTTCTTGTTGCACATTAAGTATTAGCTTCCGAAGGTATAAGTAACCTGGGTAGATAGACAGTAGTGCTAACAATTTACATTCGCTTCCCAGTGTTCCTTCTCTGGGTGTAGTTGTTTCTGTCCATCATTGATCAACTGGAAGTGAGTTGGATCTTCTTTATGTTGAAGAATCTTTAGGATTTCTAAGTACCTTCCATTCCCCTATTCTCCCCACCAGGACTAACCAGCAGAGCTGGGAATCCTAAAAAAAAGTTCAAGGTCACAGATCTCCTCTCTGTGCATATATGACTCCAAAAGTACAGGGCCATGAGAGGATGCATGTTGGCAGCTCAGAAAGTGAAGGCAGGGGAACTGGCAGGCTCTGTCACTGTGATTCCAAGTGGGCTGGAACGAGGGAAAACACATAAAACGACGCACTTTAACAACTAGCATTACTAGGCAGTACTTAAATCCCTATGGCACTAATAGCCACATACTCCCTGGCTGATTACATCCCACTCTGCTCCAACTCTATAACTATGACGAGATCAGATGCAGCAGGTGACAAGCTGCTTATAGGAGTTTGAAAGCACCCTGCTTTTCCTAAGAGCCCCAGCCTTCCTCAGGAATGGCATAATCCCTGCATTAGTGCTATGAAGTCCTGGCTTGGGACTGAAGTAGGAACCACACTCAGTGACTCTGATCAGCTCAGGAGGGATTGTCCTGAGGCATTTTAGAGCAGACTATAGATATCTACTTCTCAATGACCATAATTTTCTACCTATAATTTGGGACTCCCTCCATTCTGAATCATCCCTCTAAAATTCAAACTATCTTTGGTTTTATGTGAACAGTACATGAGCATGCCCACATATACTACTAAAGACCTTGGGGTTCTGTTATTCCCTCCCTCTACTTTTATAATGTGTGTGACAGAGGCCTGAAATTATGGTCATCAAATTTGGATGTGGTCAGTCTCCTGAGACAAATGTGTTGCTAAGGGAGATTTAATAAGAGGGCTGGTCATATATAACAACTCCAAAGTCTCAGGGGGCCCCAGATCTGGGCGTGGCTCCTCCTGAAGGACAGTGGGGCTCTGAGCTGACAGCATCCTCTGCCCTGCAGGTCCTCAGCATGGTGAATTCAGTTGGTGTACACTGGTTTTGCACTTGCCCGTGTGTTACATTGTAATTTTTCTAAAGTTGTTTCATGTGTACAGTTTTCTTTGCTACCTCCACATGATGTTAGCTGTTTGTTTCCCCTTGGGGATTTTATGTGCAGTTGGGATATGCTGCCAAGAAGTAAGTGGGGGTGCCTTGGTAACAGACAAGGGTTGCTAACAAGCAGATTTGCTATAGGCATGGTTAACTACAAGAGATATTAGTATACTTTCTCACTCAGGTTAAAATCATAGAACCTTAATGGTGAAATAAAAAATCCTTCAGAGTTCATCTAGTCTAAGACCCACATTTCAATTCTGCTTGCTTTCAGGAGACTGAAATCAAGAAAAAATCATTCATTATGCAGAAGCACTTTGCTACTATTCTACCCCTTGGTAGCCTTTTTCCCAATCAGAAGGTTTTTGGGCCCTGTGCATGAATTACTTCTACAACATTCCCAACAAGCAGCATCTCTGCCTCTGCTGGATTATTTTTTAGTAGCAGAAAATTCAGTCCCATGAAGCAGTCCATTCCATTGTTGGTTTTTTATTCTGTCATTCAACTCCTAGTGATCCCATTTAGAGATACTGCCACTTATTTCTCCAGTTCATTTACAGATGAGGAAACTGAGGCAAACAGGATTAAGTGAATTGTCCAGAGTCACACAGCTAGTAAGTGTCTGAGGTCAGATTTAAACTCAGGAAGATGAGTTTTCCTTACTCTAGGCATTTTGGTACCACCTAACTGCCCCATTGTTGGATAGAGATGCTAACTTAGAAACCTCTCTCTTATATTGAGTTGAAAGCTATCTTCCCATAATTTAGGTTTAAAGATCTGTAATTAGAAAAGCTCCAGAGCCCCTAATCCTAGTCCCTCACTTTATAGACAAGGAAACCAAAGCCTGGGAATAATGAGGAACTCATCTAATATCATAGAGATAGTCAATTCCACAGGTAGGATTTGAACAAGTTATGTGACTGGAGAGCCAGTGTTCTTTCCACTGTACCACACAGCCTCCCTTTCCTGCCTTCCCTTCTTTCCATCCTTCCTCCCAGAACTAACCTTTCTCCCTTGTTCATCTCCCTTCCTCCTCATCTCCAAGTTCCCTTATCCTAAGGAATGGTGAAATATCAGTCTAGTGAATGAAAGTACGTATGGTACTTCAGTATACATATTTCTTATATAAAAATTTTCCCCATTTCATTTTTATATTATATTTTATGGTATTTAATTAATCAATTTATAGTGTTATTTGAATGAACAGGAATTACATGGGATAAGCACCAAATGGTTGTATGGTTATACCTATATTGATGAAACCACAGATCACATAAATGTATCATAGAAAAAAACATAATTTAATAAAGATTTCAGAAAGACCTATAATGCAGTTTCAACATTTCCTCTAATAGAATTTTGTTCAGTGCTTGTATACAGTATGTGCCCATTTAAGGTCTTGGGAACAAATTACTTTTAATCTCTTGCAGCCCCTCCTATGCCTCCAAGGCTTTCCCCAGTCTCTGTCCAGAGTTCTTAGAAGTCAGAACTGTTCTTAGGAAAGAGCAAATCAGAATAATTGCCCTGGGCTTTAGGGGGCTCTGTGTGACTGGGGTTTTGGCAGTGACTCAGATGAGCCGCAGGAAGAGGAAAAAGAGATGGTTTTACCATCTGATGTTCAAAGAAAGACCTGAATCTCTAATCAAGCCCTGCTAAGCTCTAAATCCTTCCACCATCACCAAAGCCAAAGGGGTGGGACTTCTCCTGTCACCCTCAGGCTGCCCTTTTGTAACTTCTTTTCCCCTTCCAGGCAGCCCTTGATGTTCATTTTTACCTTATCTCTATGAAAAAAAAAAAAAAAAATGTTGTGGCAGTGAAACTAGGGTGAATTTTCCTGGGCTTTCATCCTCCTTCTAAGGATAGTTCTGCCAGCAAATTACTCGGAACACTTGTTAGGAGTGTTGGATTTGTGTGTCTGGGGTACACACACACACACACACACACACACACACACACACACTCACACACACACATCTGGCCCAACTTTCTCCGGGGTGTCTATAATTTCAAATTTCTGCCTTGAGGGGAATAGCCTTACTTGTTCCTTTCCTTATCGATTTCCAAAAAGGGATATTTAAAGTAGAATTATGTTAATATTCTCTTTCCCCTGCTCCCATATTGCTGGTGTAGGGGTACTTTTTTGATTCAGAACAAAATTCACTTCCCTGACTGCTTGGGGAGATGGAGGATATGGATGGAAGTAAACTTTAACTCAAACTCATCAGTTTCCCAACAAAAGCTGGTTATTCAAAAGACCATCACAAATAATAAATAAAAAAATTATCCAAGCAAATAACAAATTTGGGAAATTTCATAGAATAGAATATAGGAGAAAATACATGAGTGAATGAACTCTTCAGATGCAAGTGTGATAAAATCTTAGCTCAACCAAGAGAAAGATTAATTTCATCCAAAAGTACATTTTTTCTTCTAAGTCTCTAGGACAGCAAGCTTGATATCAGGTACATGTCAAGGGCTGACTTTCTTAACTAGTCTGAAGTGTCAAAACTTTCCCCAAAGAGTCTCTGGAACCCCATGTGACTTTCCTCCAAAGCTCTGATATCAACTCTTCCTCTTATATACATACATAACATCACTTCAGAATTTTCTTTTCCAGTTAGGAGTTACATTTACTTTTAAAAAATGTACCATTATGCGAAACACTCCAGAGAAGGTGGAAATTCCTTTAAAGGAACATGAATCCAATTGTGCTTCCACTAGGAGCTTGGAGATTTTAACCATTGAAACTAGTGGTGTCTTATGACTTTATTATTCTATCTAACAGTCTCATTTTGGGTGAATCTAATCTAAGCAAGGGCCCCTACTCTTTTACCCCAGATGTAAAGATTGCTAGTTATAGCCCTGGATAGTGTCAGAAACAGAATTGGAAATCAGGTTTTCCTGTCTCCAAATCAGAACTTTATCAATGAAGCCATGGGATTGGAATTAGAAGTGAAGAGAGGACTTCGCAATGGCACTACTACTCTGACCTAAGAATATTAGGAGTCCTCTCTGAAAATTCTCTACCATGACAAATGAATAAAGATCTAGAATACCTCTTACTAAAGAAAATGATTTTTCTATGGTCTTAGAGTCATTCTACAATAACAACTGAGTTCCATATATCCCCAAAGGGTTAAATGAATAGATTTGTAGGGGGGCTGTGAACTTGGATGGGAAAAATACATTTTTATTTCATATAATTGGTTTAATTGTGTGATTCTGGGTATTTTATTTTATGCACTTAACATTATTTTGAAAAGAGATCTCTAATACTAATATGGTGTTGGTGGAATTGTGAACTGATCCAACCATTCTGGGGAGCAATTTGGAACTATGCCCAAAGTGCTCTAAAACTGTGCATACCTTTTGATCCAGAAAATTATTATTAAGTCATTATTAAGTCTATATCCCAAACAAATTTTAAAAAAAGAAAAAGAAAAGGACCTATGTGTAATGTTGTTCTCTAGAATTTAATGTTCTCTGGGAGCAGGTTTCTTGGGCTTCTGGAGGTAGCCTTAGTTTCAGTTCAGCTTCAATAATCACCTCAAATGCAGCCAGGTATTAAAAGTCCAAATCCTTTATCATCTCCTTCAAAACCTTGTCTCCTTCACTTGGGGCTCGGCTAGCTTTTCTGGAGGCCTTCCGGATTTTGGTTTCAGTGTTCGCAGGACAGCCTGCCACTACTTCTCTGTCTTCCTTCGTTCTGCCCGACTGCCTTCTCTTCTTCCGCTTGTGAATCTCTTCAACTGAATCCTGCCTTGTGAATCTCCTAAAGTGCAACTTGGTTGAGGCTCCTAGCTAATACATGCTCTCTTAAAAGTATGAATCTTGTGCAATTGTACTAAATACTAAGTATATGTAGAGAACTGTTAAGCACCCTGCTAAACAACCATTGTCTCTATCAATTCCACTGTCTTAGCACCTTGTAAGAATTCTAACACCTATATGTACAAAAATACTTATAGCAGCTCTTTTTGTGGTGGCAAAGAATTGGAAACTGAGGGCCTCAAATGGGGAATGATAGACCAAATTGTGGTATATGCATGTAATGGAATGCTATTGTGCTATAAGAAATGTAGAACAAGATACTTTCATATAAACCTGGAAAGACTTACACAAACTGATGCAAAGTGAAATGAGCAGAACCAGGAGAACATTATGACAAAGTAACACCAATATCAGCAATACATGATCCAAGACAATTCTAAAGGACTCATGATGAAAAATGTTATCCACCTCCAGAAAAAGAACTAATGGAGTCTGAATGCTGATCATAGCATACTATTTGTCATATTCTTTATTTTTCATGGCTTTTTTGTTCTTTTTTTTTTTCTACAAGCTGACTGATATGGAGATATATTTTGTATGATTGCATAGTTGCAACCTATATTAAATTACTTCTTGATTGAGAGAAAAGGAAAGAGGGAATGAATTTGGAATCCAAAATTTTATTAAAATGTTAAAAATTGTTTTTCTATTCAATTGGGAAAAATAAAATGTTATTTTACATTTTAAAAAGTCACTAGAGTGCCAAGGGGTCCATGACACAAAATTTATTAAGAACCTCTATTCTCAAATAATAGGCCCTCAGAGGTCCTTGAAGGATGCTCTAATTTTATGAGAGGAAATTGAGATGAAATATTAGGTATAATGATGATGAATATTATTTTATTTTATTATTATTATTTTTTACAAATCTTGATTTGTGATATTTCTGCTAAAAATGATGATGAAAGATTTTTTATTTTGGTTGTATGTTTGTTTGTTTGTTTTTTACAAATCTTGATTTGTGATATTCCTGAGGAATAACTGAAAAGATTCTGCTAGTTGATTAAAAAGAAGAGACAAGACAGGATAAAGTTAGAAGAAAGGCATTTTGTAAAATGTTGTGAGGAGAGGGATTTGGTGAATGAGCATTAAAAAGGTAGAAGGGAAGAGCACCCTTAGAGAAACTTCCTTTTACTTAGATCTGAATAGCTTAGGGTAAAGCATCTACTTATCTGGCCTGGAGTAGGAGTAAGATGTAATGAGGAGGAAAACTAGATTTTCTTAGGGAAATGTCCTGGACTTTGCAACTGTACTAGGTCAGACAATAGATAGTTGGAATCTCCAAAACTTTTAACAATGCCATAAAGGATAAGAATACCTCAATTATCCTTAAAGTCACTTATCTATCTACCTTAATAGAACATAATCAAGAGTTCTAAGTAAGCAGTTAAAGTATGAGCAACAGAAGTGACTGTGATTTTTTTTTGTTTGTTTGTTTTTTTAACAGCATTTAGGGCTATTAGGAAAGATTGTGTATGGTAGGTAGGAGAAAGGGAACTAACATTATGACAGCCTGATGAAGGGACTTGGGCATCTCTACAAAAGCTAGCCCCTTCCTTTCTTGCCTGGAGTTATTTCATCCCCCATCCTTCATCCCCTACACTCACACCTCTTTTCTTATACCTCCACTACATCAAATTTAATTTCAGCCTGTGTTAGTTCCTCTATTTTTCTTGTTGCAGTCAAAACATCACATGGGAGACCTCCAGAATCCTTAGCTATCAAAAGATAGACTTGAAAGCCCCTCTTGGACCCTTTCTGCTCCCAGCCCTTCCTTCCCTCGTCCCCCCAAGAGCTTTAGGATCTTGGCTCCAATCAGCTGAATCCTTCAAAAAACAATTGCTCCTAAATATTTCATTTGGACTTAACAAACCCATCTGCCTACTGTTATCAGGAAGAGTCAGCATCATCTAGCCCCCTTTAGATTGACAAAGTAGCCAGGCTGGGAAGACTCTGAAGCATACGTAGAAGGCTTCGATAGCTACAATCTGCCACCATTCGGGGTTGGTAGAGATGGAGACGGAGACCAGCATTAAGTAGTAAGCATCGATTGCAGCATTAGCTTGCTTTTTATATTCCCAGGCAGACAATGCAAGTACCCTCAATTATCTTCAAAGCAACTGAAGGGAAGGAAATTGGTCTTAGATGTGGTAAATAGACTCCACAAACTCCAGTGAAGCATGCAAAGATGTACACACTGGGGACCAGGTAGAGACTGGCCTTGTGCTCTGGACTAATGCTGAAGTCAGATTGAAATTCTGGGAATTTGTGCTGTTTCCAGGAAAACTTGAGAAGTCTTTCCAAGGAGCTGGGGATGGGGAGAGAGATCTGAGATGAGGTGGAAGCTAACATCCCCCTGCTCACCTTAGGCTGATTGTGGAAAAGTAGACTATAGCCACTAAAACTAATTTACTTTCTGGCAATGTCTTTTTAGAGGACACTGGGAATAGAGGTGAGAGTAAAGGAAAAGATGTGGGCATTTGGAAGGAAGGAAAGATGAAGAAAGGGGAGGAATCCTCAGCATAGTAATAGTAAGAAACAACATTGATATCAGAGGATTTGAGCCTAAATCCTCAGTCTAATCTGATAAGAAATATGATCTTGGCTAAACCATAAGGATATTTTTGACCTCCATTTTGTTGTTCGACTCTTTGTGAGTCTATTTGGAGTTTTCATGATAAAGGCATGATAAAGGAGTGGTTTATCATTTTCCTTCTCCAGCTCATTTTATAGGTGAGGAAACTGAGGCAAACAGAGTTAAGTGATTTGCCCAAGGTCTCACAACTAGTAAATTATGTCTGGGGCCAGGTTTGAACCAAAAAGAGGAGTCTTTCTGAATCCAGGCCTGGCCCTTTATTCAGGGTGCTATTTAGCTGCTGGTCTCCATTTCCTCATATGCAAAATGATGTGGTAGGACCAGATGCTCTCTAAAATGCTTTCCAGTTTTAGGTCCTTTGATCCTATAATAATATTCTAATGATATTTACCTCAGCCTCATTTCTTAAATCCCCATCAACCAGCACAGGGTCTGCCTATAGCTTGTATTCCCATTTATTCCACATTTTCTCCTCTATCCATCTCTTGCAGTCATTCAAACTCAAGTAGAGTCTATAGAAAGAAAACTGAGCACTGTTAAAAAGCATCATGAACTACTTCAGTTGGTAGGGGGGCCCATCACTGGAGATATTTAAAGTTGAATTTGGATGACCTCTTATCAAGAATGTCATAGAATGGATTCCTGTTTAGATGAATGTTTGACAAAATGATCTTGGAAGTATCTTCCAGATTGAAATCCTGAGATGCCAGGTTTAACTCCTTAGACATCTGGGTAGAGAACAAACTGCTAGAGCTCTTGGGAGGTAGGACAGGTGGGAGGAGAGGGGGGGAATGGGCAGGTACCATTAAAGCCAGGAGAGCTGCTCCCAGTCCCTGACAAAGAGACTGCTTAATAGCTATCAGCACCTGTTTGCCTCTGTCCAGCTTTCCCTCCTCCCTCACCCCTTTTAATCTATTCAGGTTTAACATGATTATGCAGCCATAATTTGCATAGTTTTGCCAAGCCTCTGATTGCTAGAACTCAAGTGTCTAATAGAAGGGCCAAGCAATAGAGCCTAGCTTTTTCCTTTTGAGTCCATGGGGTGGGAAGTGGTAGAGGATAGGAGTTTAGGGATTAGAAGAATGGGAGATGGAGAAGGTCATTGGCCTGCGGGAGGTTTCAGGCTCTAGCTGAGCCTAACTCGAAAGAGCCTGTTGGGAATTCTCCAGTGCTGCCTGTGGGGAGTCAGAACCTGGTATCAGCTATGCTTCCTCAGCACTTAATAGGCTGTGCTCTTAATTGGAAAAGAATAAAACCCCCTTATGGAAGTACATAAGGAGTTTAAATAAGCCACAGTAATGGTCCCTGTTGGAGCTGTTAGGTTTTGTTGAGAAAATATTGAAATGTGGGGATATCAATATTTAATCAGCATTCACAGCCTTGGTTCTCCAGCAGGCTGCAGAGGTGCCAGGTGGCATCCTCTGATTATGGGAGTTGGAGAGGAAGAAATGATACTGGAGAAACCTAAAGGGTTAAAAGGGAGAGTCTTTTCATCTTTCCCCAAGAATTAAAAGCATTTTCACATTTACAGTTCCATTTAATTTTATTCTAGGTCTTATTCTGAGAAGAGAAAAGAGATAGGAATTATTTCCCATTTTATAGATGGGAAAATCATTGTCAAAGAAATTAGGCTACTTGATAGGCTTCCTCTACTGGGGAGAAAATATTTTCATGTATTAGCCATTGGGTTCTGTGGTCACCTCTGCTTAGCCTAGCATCATCTCCATTTCTTAGATGAAATAGAAACTCAAATGGCCTAAAGGGGCATCTTATCTGGAAGGATTTAGGTAAGACACTAGCAAGAATTGACTAACTACCAGAAGGAGGCTGTAGAATCTCCATAGCTCCCCCAAATTTTCCAAACAATCCCAAAGCTTTTTTTTTGAAAGTGACCTTTCTGAGAGAAGTTGAAGAAAGCCTCATTTCTAGGCAGAGGAATGCTTTGGAAGATCTCTCAATGTTCCCAAAGATTCTCTGGTCATTCTTTAAGAACATTGATTAAGCACCAATCTATGCTGGGATATAGTATGAAGTTACATTGATCTTGTGCCTACCACCTTGGTATAGTTAAGATTCACATGGGGACTTAGAGGGAATAGATGACATTTAGACTTTGAAGTTTCCTCTGCTCCACCCAACAGGCCAAAAAAAAAAACCCTTCCAATATCCTCTCTGCTCCATTTTCCCCATTACCATACTCTATACTGGCTTTCTAGGAAAGTCTGGGAATGCTTGGTTGGAATGGGTAGCTTGCTTTAGACATAGGAGAGAGCCAATTCTCAGGGTGTGGTATATAACATTGCACCTGGGTTGAGATTAAATCCATGGGCCTCCTTGATTGCTAATAAAAAGTAGAGTGCTGTCCAAAAGACACTTGGTCACGACTCTGGGTGTCTGGAAGCCTCTGTGAATATATTAGTTTCTAGCGAGCAAGATCCCCCTGGAGCCAGGGGGAGAGATGGGCAGCGGGCTGACAATTTAGAAAGATAACACAGAAGGTTATGTATCTGCTCATAATACACCTAGATTCCTCAAAGTGGAGGCCATGAAAAGAGAAAAACTAGGAAGTCATGTGGGCCAACCAGTCTGTGTGACTAGTCAAATCTGAACTATTTTGAGACAGGAAATGAGTGAGGGAGAATTAAAAGATCAGAAGTCAGAAATCAGAAAAGGCCTCTTTCCTCTTTCAATCTCTCTGAGTTTTATTTTCCTTATCTGTAAAATGGGAACAGTGTACTACTTAGATCATAGGGTCCACCTTGTAAACTTTAAAATGCTAAGGAAATATGAGACATAAAGTTTACAATCCTATTCTGAGCAGAATAAAAGAGTAGAAATTAGCAGACCCAGAAAATGACTTGCCTTGGGACATACAAATTGTAAGTACCAGTGGATGGATTTGAGCAATACTTATTGTTTTATTCTCTAACTGGATAAATTGCCGATGAAAGTCCTTCTGTGATATAAAGAAGATTATGACTTTTCCCTATATCCTTTTCTTTTCCAGAGGAAACGACTACCATCCTTCCTAATCTTTTCTCAAGAAGCCCAAATCTTTCTCTATACTCTAAATACATTGTGATAGGCATATCTATGGGGCTGGGCAACTTGAATAGTTTCCTCATCCTAGATCAACTCTCTCAATAAATGATGTCAGTCAATTTTCAGTCATGTCTTACTCTTCTGATCTCAACTGGGTTTTCTTGGCAAAAATATTGGAGTGGTTTTCCATTTCCTTCTCTAGATTGTTGGCAGAGGAGAAAACTGGGGCATTAGGCTAATGTGGCTTGCCCAGAGTCAATCAGGTAGAAAGGGTGTGAGGCCAGATTTGAACTCAGGAAGAGAAGTGTTCCTGACGCCAAATCTGGTATTCTATCCACTGTCCCACCTACCTACCCAATAAATGTTATTTGATGTTAAATTCTTTGAATTTCAGAATGTTATTGGGGAAGGATATCTTTGAAATCATTCTGTCTAATTTCCCTATTTTCTAAAGGAAGATCCTGAGAAACATAGTAACCCAATCCAAGTCACAAAGAAAGTCAGTGGCAAACCCAAAGATTAGAAACCAGATGTCCTGACTTCCAGACCAAAGTCCATGCCACTGAATCCTTCCACCAATAACTCGTGCTGGCTACTGTGGGCCAAAAAAAGTAAAAGGCTTTTTAAGTCACAAGGCACTTCTTTGGTACTGTCCAAGGTCCTGAAGGCATTGCTTTAACTTGTTCTACATGTAGGAGAATCTACTCTCCTGTACATCATTTGTAATGGGAGAGAAAGGGGAAAGAGAGGGCATAGCTTTTTAATATCTTAGCTAGTCCTTGTAGTACCCTTTTTAGAAATACAATTTTATTGTTATTTTTTTTTGTTTTTACATTGACTAAATTTTAACACTTTCCTCCTCTCCTCCCTTATGGTGAAGACTTTTGTAGTATCTTTAAAAAGAATACAAAATAACAACCCTTTAACAGCCTACATGCCCACATTCTTTAATGAGGGGGCCAGGCACTCTGCAGGCAGTGGTGAAATAAAAAAAACTTTCTTTATAATTGTTCTCCATAATTTTGTAGGGGGATTTATGTGATATCATCTGTGCAATACAATTCCAATGAATATGGATTTGTTTTTGCAATATAGATATTGAGTTTTAACCATTGATCTGAGAGTATTAATAGCTAGGAAGAACTCATTCTCTGCTGGCTTTTCTTGGGGCAGTGAGATTGAAAGGCTCAGGTATCACCCTGGTCCTTGATGAGAGTGCAATGAGGGT
The DNA here is from genome assembly GCF_048593235.1 of Sminthopsis crassicaudata. Classification (NCBI taxonomy): domain Eukaryota; kingdom Metazoa; phylum Chordata; class Mammalia; order Dasyuromorphia; family Dasyuridae; genus Sminthopsis; species Sminthopsis crassicaudata. The sequence continues at coordinate 518,713,181 of NC_133619.1, forward strand.
GGGGCCAAGCAGAGAGTAAGATGGAAGATTAGGGTCTCTGAAAATTGTCTGTGAAGTTACATTAAGGTCTTCCACTTTTCTGGCTTGTGACTCAGGGCTCTGATAAAGTCTTGAAGGGATTTTTACTTTCCCACCTGATCCTCACTTTTCTGCTTATCTATATATAGGCTTACTCCTAACCTTTCTAGCAGAAGGTTAGACTGGATAGTCACTGGGATCCTATCCAATATGAAGATTATATAATTCTAATGTGGAAGTAGGGTTGAATTGGGGAGAAGTATATGAAAAGGGGCAAAAATTCCAGGGGGACAGAAACAACTATGTCTATTTGTGCTCTTGGACATCCCCTCATAGAGTATGGAGCCTCCACCTTCCTGGCAAGCAGACACATGCTTAGTAGAGCTCATTGCTTCTGTGAATAATCACTGGAACATCATTCAGAGTGCTCCTACAGAACTCCACAGATGTGGAGTCTCATATCTGCCATTTACTAGCTGAGTAATCTTGGGCAAGGCATTTCCCTTTTCTAGACTCCAGTTTCTTCATCTGCAAAAAGTGGTGATTGGACTGGATGGTTTTCAATGATTCCTTTTAGCTCTGACAGTCTGGGATATGTGGCCTGCCCCTCAACCTCCCCCTTAATCAGGGTCCGTCCTGCTATTCTTTAAGATAAACATAATACTTGCTTTCCTCCGCTCCCTGCAGTTCATTATAAACGGGAACCCAAAAATAATCCTTTTTCTCTACCCATAATTAGACTCATCTCTAAATGCACTATCCACTGTTTTATAATTAAGTTGAACAGCATAAGGGCAGAAACACCCATTGAGACTCCTATCTTGTATTATATCAACAGCTTCAAGTTGCCAATCATTTTGCTGGCAAACAAGAGATCTGCAACATTCTGTTAGGATGGGGCTGGGGGCTCTTTTCTATTTCTTTATCTCTCCATCTAGTGAATGTCTTCTTTGTCTCATTCATTGATGGAGTCATTATGCTCTTTCTGAGGCCCTCATGATTCTCTATTTCTCTGTATGCTTCTCTCTATCTCTTTCTGTTTTTCTGTCTCTCTCCATTCTTTCCTTCTTTCCTCCCTCCTTCTTCTCTCTCTCATCTCTGTGTCTGTCTCTATGTCTCTCTCTTTCCCTCTCTCTCTCCTCCCTTTTCTGCCTCCCCTTCCATCCTTTCTCTCTCCTCTTCCTCTTTCTTCCTCCTTTCCCATTTTCTTTTTGCCAATCCACCCCCCCCATAGGTGATGGATAGGAAAGGTAATTTCTCCCTAAGAGGTAAGTAGAGGGATTTTAGCATAAGGAAAATGATGTGTTTAAAAATTCTTATAGAATTTCAGTCCCTAGACATCATCTAGTTAGGGGCTTCTTAAACTTTTTTCACATGTAACCCCTTTTCACCCAAGAAATTTTTATATGACTTTGGGTATATAGATATACAAAATAAGCATACAAATCAAACATTTACTAATAATAAATCATAAATAAATTTATTTTAAAACAGTCTTTGTTACATAATTTTTCCATTTATTAAAGATGAAAGCAAAAATTTCATATTAATGAGATGAATGCGCTTGTTTATTTTTACATAAAGAATCTTGGTGCAATATTTGATTCCTTTTACTGTTGCCAATTTTTTTGTGACCCCCATGTTCAGTTACACTACCTGCAGTTTAAGCTGTGATCCAATCTAACCATCTTACTTCATAGGAGGATCACAGTTCTGGATCTGAAAGGGACCCTAGAGATCACTATTTTTATTTTACAGATAAAGAAATTGAGGCACAGAGATTTTTAAAAATAGTTTTGTACAAGGTCACATAGGTAATATCCAAATCAGGATTTGAAACTGAGTTCTCTGACTGAATACCTAGTGCTCTTTTCCTACTACTAACACTGCCTCATAACAAAGACAGTTAGAGTTGGGGTTGGGAATGCACACCCTAAAATCAAGGGTCCTAGCTTTGGATCTTGGCTCTGATACTCACTGGGTTTGTGACTATAACAAGAAAATGGATATCTCTGACTCTCCGGTATTTCTCATTTGTAAAATGAGATTGTTAAAACAGAAATGCTTTGTAAACCTTAATGAACCACACAAATAAGTTTTTATTAAGAAGGCTGGAGCCTGGAGAGAACCAATAACATGCAATGGCACAGGGCTAGAAAGTAGCAGGTCTCCTCAGACTAGATTCAATACTCTTTCCACTCTATTTCTGGAAATTATGTTTTCTAAATATAAATTTTCAAAGTTTTCCAATATAATTTGTTGTGGTTGTTGTTGAATACCCTTTCACTTCTTGAAGTCAGAACCACCCTGGAAAATTGGGGTTTGCATGATCAGGATAACTATATACAGCACACAACTTCTCCCCTGAGCTAGTCAGAAACAGAATTTAGGCTGAGTATTTTGAGGGTAAAGGCTTACTACCCAGCCTCAGCTTCAGGTGTTTATTACTGATTAGGAGAAAATGAACTGCCTTTCAGAGAGATATCTCAGTGCTGCTAGGAGGTGATGGGGTCTGGGGCATAGGCTAGGCTTCAAGGACTTCCAGTAACCTGATTCTCCCAAACAACCAGACTCCAAACTTTGTTGTCAAATTCAACGTTCACTCTCTTCCACCCTAACCACAGCTTCCTCTCTCTTTATTCATCCAACTGCCAACTATTTATTCCAGTCATCCTCAAATTTTTTGTTCTCCCAGATCTCTATTACACTTTTAAAAATCAATATGGACCCCCACCTTACTTTGTTTATATACATTCTATCTATTGGCATTTACCATATCTACTATATAGAAATGAAAACATCTTTTTAATGATGATTCATTTATTTTCTAAGCATTTATTTTTAAAAAATCAGTTCCAGATTCTTTCTTTTCCTTGAGCCCCTCCCTCACTGAGAAAGAATGCAATATGATGTCCATTGAACACATGAAGTTGTGCAAAACATAAGGAAGAAAAATATCTCCATATTTATTATGAAAATAATTTTGACCTGGTAGAAACCCTGAAGAAGTCTCATGGAACTCCTAAGGTTCCTGGATTATATTTTGAGAACCACTTATTTATTCTAACTCTATAATATCTATTAGCTCCTGCCAAAATAGCCACTGCCCTATTTAATGCCCTCATTGCTTTTTGCCTAGTCTATGCTTTAATTGGTCTCCCTACTTCTAATCTCCCTTGTTCCCACTGCTGTGAAATGAAAATCCTGAAGGCCCAATTGTGGTCCTGTCACTCTTGCTTAAAAAAGCTTCAGTGGCTCCCTATTGCCTTATAGTAGACATATATTCTTCCATTTGGTCTTTAAAATCCTTAAAAATTTTGTTTTAATTTTTTTAACCTCCCTTTCCTGCATCCCTTTGTCTCTACATATGTCTATGTATGTGTGTATATACATAATATAAATAGTAATTTTTCCCAATTATATGTAAAGACAATTTTCAGCATCCATTTTTATAACATTTTGAACTCCAAATTTTTCTCCCTTCCTTTTTCTTCTTCCTTCTTCTTCCCCAAGATGACAAGTAATTTGATATAGATTATGACATGTGCTATCATATAAAACATATTTCCATATTTAAATAATGTGAAAGAAGGACTAAAGAAGGGGGAGGAAACATGAAAAAGGAGTTTGCTATGATCTGCACTGAAATTCTATGAGTCTTTTTCTGAATGATATTTTCCATGATGAGTCTTTTGGAATTGTTTTAGATTATTGTATTGCTGAGGAGAGCTAAACCCATCAAAGTTGATCATCATAGTGTACAGTATTCTCCTGGTTCTGCTCAATTCACATAGCATCAGTTCATGTAAGTCTTTCCAGTGTTTTCTGATATCTACCTGTTCATCATTTTTTATAGTACAATAGAATTTCATTATATTCATATATCATGACTTGTTGAGCCATTCCCAATTGATGGGCTTCTCCTCAATTTGTAATTCTTTGCCATCACAAAAAGAACTGCTACAAACACTTTTGTACGTGTAGTTACTTTTCATTTTTTATAATTTCTTTGGAATATAGATACAATAATGGTATCCAATCTCATTATATATTGCATTTGTATAAACAATCTGTTGTATAGTCTTGCTGGCCTATGGGCTATTTCTTAGACATGAAATTTCATCTTTTCCTTATATGCCTTAACTCGAGCTGCCTTCATCTTAGAGTCCATATTTTTTCTTTTTCTTTCTTTCTTTCTTTTTTTCTTTTTTTTGGCTGAGGCAATTGGGGTTAAGTAACTTGCCCAGGGTCACTCAGCCAGAAAAGTGTTAAGTGTCTGAGACTGGATTTGAACTCAGCTTGTTCTGACTTCAGAGCTGGTGGAGTTCATGTTTTTTCAAAGATCAGTTCAGATGCCACCATCTCTTTTCAGATGCCTTTCCTGATGGCACTCCTATCGTATGTTGACCTCTAATTACATTATATATACATGTTCGCTCCTCTCTTCTCCCCCAAGAATATAAAGTCCTTTATGACAGAGATTCTTGTTTCTGTCTTTGTATTATTCCCAGTACTTGGTACGATGCCTGGCACACAATGTAAGTTTTATAAGGGCTTGTTGATTGATTGAGGAGACTGAAGCTTAAGTGAAGTTAACTAACTCATTGAATGTCATATTCATTAATCATCTAGCAAAAGATTTTGTACATAGTAGAGGGTTAAAAAATGATTCTTGAATTGAAATGATGGGGCCAGGATTGGAGTACAGATGTTCTGGTTATGAAACCTGTACTCTTTTTACTACATTGACTACTGATTTCCTTGGCTTCCTTTAAGTTCCCACTAAAATCTTAATCTTTCTCAAGAAAGCTTTCCCATCTTTTCTTAATTCTAGTGCCTTACCTCTGTTAATTATTTCTTATTTGTATATATTTGTTTGCATGTTGTCTCCTTCATTAGATTGTAAATTCTTTGAGGGCAGGGACTGTCTTTTGCCACTTTTTGTATTCTCAGCACTTAGCAAACTACACTTAGTAAATATTTGTTAATTGATTGGTTGATTAGATGCTTGAAGAGTCACACTAGATCCAAAAATTGAAAAAAAATTGAAAAAAGCCCCATTGAATGGACTCATATTCATTAGCCAAAAAAGGAGGAGAGAAGGAAGTCCAGTGGGACTGCTTTAAAAACAAACAACAAAACCCCCTATTCATAATTTTTTAAAATGGGGAGACTGAATGAAGTCTTCTACATTTCCCTTTTTTCTCAAATTTGATATTCAAGTAATGGATGCATACTTGGTTATTTTATTTTTCTCTCACATCATCTTGGTTCTCTTTATCCATATTTCTCTCTGTCTTTCTCTGTTTCCTCTCCCCCTTTCCCTCTTTCTGTCTCCTTTCTCCTTCTCCCTCTTTTCCCCTCTTTCACATTTTCTTTCTCATACATTTTCTCTTTCTGTCTCCATCTCCCTCTTTCTCACATACTCTTTCTCTTTTTCTACCTCTCTCTCCCCTAAAAAGCTGAAACTTCCCCACAGCTGTCAGCCTTCTCTCCCTGAAGAATATCTTTAATCGCCCCGCCTGATTGGGTCTCGTTAGCAGGCTGGTTGCATTGATTGTACTCAATCAACATCCTCCTGCCCAGCTGGGAAAATCTCCCATTCCCCCATTTTCTTCACTCTCTTCTATACAACTATTTTACAGATTTTCTAAGCTGTTGGAAAAAAAAAATGATTCCAAAAATCCTTTGCTCTCCATTTGGGGATTTGTCTCCCTTTGGACTCACTATACAAGGTATAGAATATTTCTTGACCTTTTGCTTTTTGATCAGAGGGCACCCACAAGAATGAGGTCTCATCTGGTTACCTAGGAACTCTCTGAGATAATCATTTTCCCCTAGGACCTAAATCCATAATCAGTTTATAATGAGTCCAGGAACAAAGTGGGTGACAAGCTCAGTTAGAAGTGAGTACCTATTCTCACCATATCATATAGGGATAGAATGCCCTATGGGTATGTGGGGTAGGCATGATTTCAGCAGCCCAGAACAGCTAACCATTTCTCCCCCATAGATCCTGAGGACTGGAAGATGCTGACATTATTCACTCTTTCAAATAAAGCAGTAGTCTGTTAAAATGCAAATATGTCACCTGGGAGGAGTAACACATTAACCTATGAGCACCCACTAACACTTTAGCATGGATTAGTTCAGAGGTGGGGAACCTATTTCTGTTAGAAGGCCAACAGTCACTCCTAGGAGTCCCCATCAAGCTCCATCAAGACAGACTATTTAATTATACGTTCAATGTTATCAAAATTTACATGTGCAATGTTAATCAAAATGGGATCCCAAGTTACATTTACTTAGATAGTATGCAAAAAGGACCCATGCTAAGGTCAACATAGGTTTTCTGGACTTCTGGATTTGTTCAATTAATCAATGAAAAATATTTCTCATATTCCCCTGGCTCCTTTTTTGTTGTTATCCACATTGCACATGTGCCTAGTACTAAGTAGTGAAGGGCTCTGATTGATCAGAAGGGAAGCTTTTCCTTGATGAAGGCTAAAGGCTGGAGAAAGATCTGAGAGGAGGTGAAATTAGAATTCCAATCAGAATTTTAGTCTAAGAGTCCTAGAAAGGAACTAGGACTTGCTGTAAACATTTCAAGCCCCTAGAACTATAGGGAGTTTCCTTCTACCTAGGAAAAGATGACCAACCCTTAAGAAACTACTGGAGAGTAAGGTAAGGTAATAGGTATTGAAGTGCTACTTCTCATAGCTCAGACTTTCAGGAGAAACAAGAGAAATCAATGTTTCAATTATGTAGCAGTGTCTTGAGGCAATAGGTTCTATGATTGATAAATACTGATGTAAGGGAAGACAGGGATCTTGGAATCACAGATTTGGAATTGGAAAAAATCTTATAGACCATCGAGTACAACTCCTTTATTTTACAAATGAGAAAAACAATGTACAAATCAGTTAAGTGACTTTCCTAGGGTCATACAACTTAGTAAATGTCATAGGTAGGATTGAACTCAGGTGTTCTTGACACAAAGATAGTGCTTTATTTGTTCTGCTGCTTACGTAATTCTATTTCTATTCTACCTTTCCATCTCATTTTGCTTTACTCTGTGTATGCTACACTCGGATTGGAATCCTCCCAGATTCTCTTTGGTGGTCTTAGAATCTACATGATTTGTAATGAGGCTAATCTTAACTCAGGACTTCTTGAATTAAATTTGGGAATGAAGTCAGACATTAGCTGCCCTAATGCAGTTCTTCCTTTTGTCTCTCCAAGAAAGTCACCCATTTCCTCTTCATTCCATAGTGCAAATTCTCAGAGATAAAACCATTCCAAATTTTTGTTTGAAAATTTTGGCCCATTTTCTTCAGCACTTTAACAGTTCTGCTTAAATGTTGCTTTAAAATGTTCTGGGGATACAAGCTCTTTTAGAAATCAGTTCTAAGGAAATCTCTTCCCTAAAACAATCTGTATCCAAAGCAGCTTGGAGAGAATGTTGGTTGCTAGGGGCAATCTCACCTTCTAAGGAGAGCCCACAGCTACAATGCAAATTCTTAAAGATGTAGAATAGGAGAGAAATCTTTCCAAGAAGGAAAAAAAACCAACAATAAAAATAAACTTATGAGAAAACAAAATCTCCCCAGATGGAAAAATTTCACTAATCACTTTCACAGTTAGTCACATCTAAGTTACAAGCCAACTCTTCAGCATAAGATCAGGTCAAGGTAATGTTGCCCTTAAGGAGGCATCTTTTTGTAACTGTAAGTCAAAATGCCTACTAGAAAAGAAATAAGTATCAGTAATTCAATCCAAACATTTATTAGGCACCTACTCAGGTGTGAAACATTTTGCTAGGAACTGGGATACAAAGATAAAAAACAAAAGGGTTCCTGCCTTCAAGAGGGAAACATTCTTGTGGATAAAATAAATAGATAAACAATTATACTCAAATAGAAATCTGATCTAATCCATGGGAATATTCCTCCTTCCAACAATGCGAATTATAATACATTCATGCCTGCCTACCCGTGTAAGATTTTTGTTCATACCTTTCCATTAAACAGACACAGACTTTGAGAGAATATTAGCAGAGTGTAGAGACTGTCTGCATTACCAGTTATCCCTCATCTTAGGTGCTCAGATAAGTATAGTATAAGGAAGACTACACTAAAAACTTGCTGGGTAGTAGAACCTAAGTTGAGTCGTAAAGGAAGGTGAAGATTCTGAGAGTCAAGATAAGTAGGGACAGTATTACAGGCATGGAATTGGGAAGGAGAGTATTGGGGAGAGCAGCTTATTTCCATATACAGAGACAAGAGGTGGAATATCAAGTTCATTGCATGGATAATAGTCTAATTTTATTGGAATGTAGAGTTTATGAAAGAAATAGGATGAGGTAAAACAAGAAGGACAGGTAGGAGCTGCAATGTAAAAAGTTAAGCAAAAGAACTCATATTTCATCCTATGATGGATCACTGACATTTTTAAAGTGGAAATCAAATCCTTTTCAGATTATTTTGATATGTAGAAAATAGGTTGGAGAGGGAAGAAATTAAAGCAGGGAGATGTTAGTTAATTCCTAATGCAATTAGGAATTTTATATTATATTAGTAGTCCAAAATTTATATTAGTAGTTCAAGATAGAAGTGATGTGACCTGGATTAGGATGCAACTGTTTGAGTTGCATAAATACCATGGAGGAAGAACTAGAGACTTATAATTGATTAGATCTGGAAAGTCAATGAGAGGATAGAATCTAGACCACCTCCAAGGGTGTAGGCTCAAAGATGTTAAGAACCCTCAGCAACAGGAAGGAAGCTTGGAGGAAAATTTAAATTTAAGTTTTCCTTTGGCTATGCTGAGTTCAAAATGGCAATAGGATATCAGGTATCGCTCAACAGAGAGTTGATAGCCAGATATATAGAGTTTGGGGAGTCATTTGTTTAAATATGACAACTGAATTCAAGTGAGTTGATGAGATCACCAATAGAATACAGGGTAGTTACAGGGGAATAGACCAGAGCCTTGGAAGGTACCCACATTTAAGAGACAGAGGATATACAATAATTTAGTAAAGGAAATTGAGAAGTAGTCAGGCAAATAGAAGTAGAATCAGGAGAAACCATTGTCACAATAATCAAGAGAGGAGAGTATTGTGGAAGAGGGCATGGTTCAGCTTCAGATGGATCAAGGAGGAAGAAAACTGAAAGGGTCATCAGATTTAACAGTGGAGGGTTTAGAAATAATCTAGGAGAAATGAATTTTATTTGACTATAGATGTCAGAAGATAAATTGCAAGGGATTAAGAAGTATGAGTTGTGACAAAGTATAGACAACAGCATAGATGATGCTTTGGGAGAGTTTATTATTGCTTGAAGGGATGGCAAGATCAAATGAGTTTTGTTAAGGATAAAAGAGTTTAACCAGGGATTAGGCTGGGTAGATTAAAGATGAGAGAAAGAGGAAATGATTACTAAGGGAAAGTTTTTGGACAGGATGATAAAGAATGGAGGTCACTGGGAGAGCTGTTGATCTAGACAAAGAAAGAGAATGAGGAAGATTACTGTTGAAATGGATAAAATGAGAGGTAAAAGATAGATGGCAGAGGCAGAGGCTATACCTCCATTCAGGAAGTCTAAATTAGTGAGTCAGGTGGTACGAGGTGGCTAGCCATTAATCTAGAGAAGTAACAGTTGCTTGGAGCTTCTATCTTCCATGATCCTATAATGATGATAAGGATGTTCCCCTTCCAAAAATTAGGATGTCGTAGGTAGAAGAATGATTTGGCCAAAGATCTAGATACCCAGGAATTGGACTGAACTCTCATCCAATACAGTAGTTACACTGCAACATGGCAGAAGATAAGTCATAACTAGATAATATTCCATATGTAGAGTATATACCTTTAGTTGTATGTCAGGCCTGATATCTGAAGCCTTGGTCTCCTTCTGGTATTCAATCTTGTATGTGAAGCCTCAGTCAAAGTCCTTTGGGGGAGGTCAGTAGCATCATTTAGGATCTCTTTACAGCTTTGGGTGCAGTATCTAAGATTTTGGTCTTTAAAGGAATATTCTTCCCAGGGTGCCTTGAGTAATGATTCTTTTGTGGCTTCTGGAAACATTAGTATAGTATTACATACATACATACTTACTAAATGTTAATCTTCAAGCTAGCTATCATGGTGATAGTGGTGAAGAGGGACACGTCATATCTTAGAGGTAAAATAATACCTACCCTTAAGGAATTTACAATCAGGATGGAGAGCTGGATCTTAAACATTGGAAACAAGTAGAGAATAATATAAAACTGTTTGGAATCAATTAGGTAAGGTACTGTAGTAGCCTGGGACTTTGGGCAGAAACCCTAAACCTCATCTGAAAATTGATGGGGTTAAGATTTAAGGTAGTCTAAAGTCTTTTCCAGCTTGAAATCTATGATCCTATGAGCTGCTTAGATCATATGTTAGAAGCAATCCATGTTGTATGGGTAAGACCAGAGAGATGGAAGTATTGATGGGAGTCATCAGAGCTGTTTTTAGAAGATGAAATTAGGGGATTAATAAGAAGCTTTCAGATATTTTATCAAGTTCCGGGTTATGGATAAAAATCCCTTATCTAGTTCTACCCCATCATCACTTTCACCTATATTGTATCTAGCCTATATGTTTATGTATTTATATGTTCTTTTGAATGCAAGCTTCTTGAAGTCAGGAGCTATTTTTGCCTCTTCTTTCATTCTTTGGCTCTCAGTTCAGTGATGAACATATAATGAAAGATTAAAAATGCTTGTTGGTTGATTGTTGGTGGAGGTTGGGGAGGTATGGACAGAATTGTTGGTTGCCTCTGCTTTAGAGACAACTTTTTTCCTTAGGATTCTATGAATTCCTTCAAGTCTTTCCCAACTGTTTCGTAAATGACTACCCTTAATTCATCATCCCACAGAAAATCTCTATTAACTGTTGTTTATGGAGGACCCCAGGGAATCCAAGTTGTAATAGAAACTGTGTTTACTTCAGTACCTGCACCTTCCAATCTCTACTGGGTTTTTTTTAATACCCTGATTTAACTTCCTATCTCTTCCATGAAGCCTCCTTTCACCACTTGCAACCCACATAATTAATGTATGGGTAAGGTACCACATTTCTGATGGAGCAAAAGAGGTCTGGTCTGTGAGATAGCCTGCAAACCCCTGATGTAGCATCTCTGAGGTCAGCTTCGCTGCCTATTTTCTTCTGCTACACACTAGCCTGGCACTTCGGAGCAGTCTGGGATTTTGGAGAAAAATTGAAGCCTCCAAAGGGATGGGGTTGGGGAAGTAGAAGGGAACAAAGGCACAAGGGAGGGGATGAGAGCAAGGGAACTGAGAAAGATCTCAGTTACTGACACATACTCTCACTTCATAGCCTCAGCCTAGAGCCATACCTACCTCACTGCCAAGGTCAAAAGCAATATGCTTGGATTCATCTTCAGTCCACTGATTGCTCCCCACTCCCACCTCCCTCCCAATTCTTCTTCAAACCACATCCTCCTGAAGCTGACCCCCAACTTACTTCCTCTTAGAAGCCTTTCTTACTTAATAATAGTTGACATTTATACAATGCTTTGCAGCTACCAAGCACATTACATCTATTATCTTATCCTACACAGTAGCCCTAGGAAGTATTCTCATTTGACTCTTAGAGGTTAAGTGGCTTGCTCAAGGTCTCATTGCTAGTAAAAAGAGGAGCCACTGCTTGAAGCAGAGGACTTTTGGCTCCAAATCCAGTGTCCTTTCTACCATGTCATGCCCACCCTCCCTTCCACCTTCCCCTACCCTGATTATTCCTCCACTCTGGCCCCTCAGCACTTAAGGCGACCATTTTCCACTATATCATTACGGATGTCACTTTGCAAGTGTTCTTAAGTAATTTGATGTATTGTAATAACAATAACTCACATTTATGTGCCACTTCAAGGTTTGCAAACATCTTTATGAACATTCTTTCTTAGAATTGCCATGCCATTGAATTCTAAAATTTTTGATTGATATCTTTTGGTTTTGCATCATTCCCATTTCTGAATGTATTCCACACTTCCCCTACCCAGCCAACTATCCCTTGTAATAACAAGAAACAACAAACTAAAATAAAACAAAAAGAGAAGGAAAAGACAACTCAGCAGTTCAGCAGAACTAGTTAATGCCATTAACTAAGGGTGATATGCAAGGTTCCACACCCAAAAATCCCCCATTCCTCACTCCTGCTTCTCCATTAAAAGAAAGGAAGTATATTTTCTTACCTCTTCTTTCAGGACAAGATGGATAACAAAGAATTTTTGTGACTGGGCAGGGATCATACAATCAAAGATTTAGAGTTGAATGGGACCTAGAAAGCCATTCTGCATCATTTCACAGATAAGAAAACTGCAGCTAAAAGACATTAAAAAACTTGTCCAAGGTGCCACAGTAGTAATGGTCGGGACAGGATTTTTTGATGTCAAGTCTAGTGCTCTAGGAGCTAGAATTTAGAACTAGAAGGGATCTCTGAGGTCATCTAGTTCTATATCTTCTTTTGACAGATTAAGAAACGGAGGGCTGATGCTTTCAGGCCTGAAGAGACTTACATGAATTGATGCTACGTGAAATGAGCAGAACCAGGAGATCATTGTACATAGTAACAAGAAGATTATATGATGATCAGTTCTGATGGACATGGCTCTCTTCAACATTGAGATGATTCAAACCAGTACCAATTGTCCAGTAATGAAGAGAGCCACCTACACCCAGAGAGAGGACTGTGGGAAAAGAGTGTGGAATACAACATAGCAATTTTGCTCTTTCTGTTGTTGTTTTGTTGTTTGCTTACATTTTTGTTTTCCTTTTCAGTTTTTTTTCCTTTGTAGATCTGATTTTTCTTGTGCAGCAAGATAACTGTGTAAATATGTATACATATACTGGATTTAACATATATTTTAACATGTTTAACATGTATTGGACTACTTGCCATCTAGGGCCATGTAAGGGGAAGAAAGGGAAATTGAAACGGAGGATTTTGCAAGGGTCATTGCTAAAAAAAAATTACCCATGCATATGCTTTGTAAATAAAAAGCTATAGTAAAAAAGAAAAAAAAATAAAGAAACTGAGGGCCAGAAAATTAAAAGTGCATTGATCAAGAAAGGCACATAATGAGTCAGTGGCTGGGCTCAAATCACATCTCAATTATTCAACCTGGCAAATGAACAAAACACTTCTGATAGGATTTCTCAATATTGAGAGACTGAGGTACATATTTCTGGGAAATAATGGAAATATCTTAGAGTCACTATGGATCATGAGTTGACATTCTGTGGTTCCTGTCTACTATGCTCATGGTTTGTGAAGCCTTTTTTGATTGGTTACATAACTGGATTAGGATTAGAAGCCTTCAGACAAGCACTAGCTACCATAATCTTGACTATTTTCTCTTCTGCCACCATCCCTTGGTTTGACTCCATCACTGATGACATATGGTAAAAGATACTGCTGCAAGGGGAGACTTTCTAAGGTCATGTGGATCTGGGAAACAGACTTCATTTTTTCCTGCTTAGTATTTAGAGATTAATTTAGATGTTCTGACCTTGAGAGTTATGAAAGATCAGGGAATCAAGCCCCCAGAAATCTGAGTCCAAGCCAAGTTTTGCAACCAGCCCAGCACTGATGCCCAGAGAAATAAGAAATACCCAAAGTGACCTTTGGGAAAAAGCCCAAATTAGACAAGGATGCATCCAGATTTGATGCTGCATTTGGATGTGAATTTAATGGAACCAAGGCAATATAGAAACTGAGCTAAAGTACAGATTACTCTCTCAAGAGACTGGAGTAATACAATGGAGAGTCAGTCAGCCAGTCAACTAGCATTTATTTTTTAAAATAAAGCTTTTTATTTTCAAAACATATGCACGGGTAATTTGACAACATTGACCTTTGCATAGCCTTGTGTTTTGGATTTTCTCCTCCTTATCCCACCCCCTCCACTAGATGGCAAGCAATTCAATATATGTTAAACATGTTAAAATATATGTTAAATCCAATATGTATAAACATATTTATACAATTCTCTTGCTGCACAAGAAAAATCAGATTAAAAAAAGAAAGTAAATGAGTAAGAAAACAAAATGCAAGCAAACAACAACAAAAAGAGTGAAAATGTTATGTTGTGATCCACATTCAGTTCCTACAGACCTCTCTCTGGATATAGATGGCTCTCTCCATCACAAAGATCATTGAAACTGGCATTAATCATCTCATTTGGAAAGAGTCACGTTCATCAGAATTGATCATCGTATAATCTTGTTGTTGCCCTATACAATGATCTCCTGGTTCTGCTCATTTCACTCAGTATCAGTTCATGTAAGTCTCTCCAGGCTTCTCTGTATTCATCCTGCTGGTCATTTCTTACAGAACAATAATATTCTATAACATTCATATACCACAATTTATTCAGTCATTCTCCAACTGATAAGCATTCATTCAGTGTCCAGTTTCTAGCCACTACAAAGAGGGCTGCCACAAACATTCTTGCACATACAGGTCCCTTTCCTTCAAGATCTCTTTGGGATATAAGTCCAGTAGTAACACTGCTGGGTCAAAGGGTATGCACAGTTTGATAACTTTTTGGGCATAATTCCAAACTGCTCTCCAGAATGGCTGGATCCATTTACAATTCCACCAATTGTCCATCAGTGTCCCAGTTTTCCCACATCCCCTCCAACATATGTCATTATCTTTTCCTGTCATCTTAGTCAATCTGAGAGGTGTATAGTAGTATCTTAGTATTGTCTTAATTTGCATTTCTCTGATCAATAATGATTTAGAGTACTTTCTCATTTCTTCCTCTGAAAATTATCTGTTCATATCCTTTGATCATTTATCAATTGGAGAATGGCTTATATTCCTATAAATTTTAGTCAATTCTCTATGTATTTTAGAAATGAGGCCTTTATCATAACCCTTAAATGTAAAAAAAAAAAAAAAGATTTTTCAACTTATTGCTTCCCTTCTGATCTTGTCTGCATTATTAACTAGCATTTATTAAGCACCTAATATTTTCCAGGCTAGGTGGCAACATGGATAGAACATTGGAATTGGGATCAGACTCATTTTCCTGAGTTCAAATCCAAACTCAAACCCTTACTAGCTGTATGACGCTGGGTAAATCACTTAACCCTGTGTACCTCAGTTTCCTTATCTATAAAATGAACTGCAGAAGAAAAAGGCAAAGCACTCCAATATTTTTGCCAAGAAAAACTCAAATTGGGTCAAGAAGATTTGGATGTGACTAAAGCACAATTGAATAACAAATGTTCCACGAATTATATTAAATGTTGGGGAAACAAAGTAAGGCAAAAAACAATCCTGCTCTGAAGAGTATGCCTTGAAGTGTTGACAGGAAATGTTATATCTTTTAAGTTATATTATCTTAAGATATATTATCTTTGAAGTAAATATTTCTTTGAAAAAGCTCATTGCCCTTAAATGAAACCAGATCACTATTCAGTCTCAGGTATCTAATAAGGATAGGAACATAATTGGCAGGGCTTAACCTGATAGCATTAAATAAGAGTACCCCTGATGAGTAGTAAATGGGGAAAAGAATCATCATTTATATAATACCTACTACATGTCAGGCGCTACGCTAAGCACCTTACTTTCTCATTTGATCTTCACCAAAACCCTGAGTTAAATGCTATTATTAGACCCATTTTATAGTTGAAGAAACTGAGATAAGCAGGGTTAGGTGATTTGCTCAAGATCATGCAGCTAGTAAGTGTCTGAGACTGCAGAGGAAACTTGCAACATCAGGTTTCCCAACCTTATGTCTTTTCCAGCCTTCAGGGATTTTTTGTTTCATGGACAAAACAAGTCTGGTTTGGAAGTCTGGTAAAGCTTACAAATCCCTTCTCAGAATAATGTGTTTAAATGAATAAAATACATAGGATTATCAAAGAGTCAAGTATGTTGAAATAAAAGTGTATTTTTCCCTCATTTAAGTTCTCAGTCCCCTGAATTTTATTCACAGACATCCCTGGACTAGAGTGTCTAGGATGAATAGGTAGGTGTGGACAAGACTTGGCTTTCATACAAATGGCACCTTTCTATCAGAAGCACTAATCCCCACTACTGTCCTTGAAACAGCATTACTTCAGTTAAGTGTGGAGGAAAGGAAGGTAGAAAGAATTGGGCCAGTGACTTTTTTTTTTTCATTTTTTAAAACCCAAAAATGAACAAAAAAGAACATTTGGACAAAATATTTTACAGTGTTTGCTTAAGAAGAGATGGCAGGAAACTGGTGTACTTTCTCCATTCTGCAATAGTTTTGTAGCCTTTAAGGGATAGTTCAGAGGTGGAACCTAAGGCATAGTATGTAAATTTATTATAACAAATGTTAATGAGCCCGTCACCCAGGGTAAGACTGGGAAAGGAAAAGAGGGGTTTTATTGTGGTATGAATCTGAAGAAGGACTGCATTGGGGAATTCTTTGCTTTGCCCATGGGGAATTTCTCTACTTGAATAAGCAGGAGGTTTTGTTTGTTTGTTTTTGTTTTTGTTTTTGTTTTTAGTTTTTGTTTTTTTACAAAGAGATCTCTTCTGAGGTGGGGATTAATGCCTCTGAGAGAAAGGTGCTATTTATATGAAAGCCAAGTCTTGTCCACACCTACTACACATCCTAGACACTCTAGTCCAAGGATGTAAATGGATAGATTTCAAGGGGTCTGAGAACTTGAGTGAGAAAAATTACATTTTTATTTCAATGTATTTGAATCCTTGATAATGATATGTATTTTATGTAAGATGGTCCATAGATATAGTTATAACCTCTAGGGGGTAAATTCTAACATACCTGGAAGAGCATAACCAGTAATGATGTAATGTATCCTAGAGAATCTTGGGGACTTGAAAAGTCAGAGGGATGTTTGATTGTTTTTCTCTTTAGCCAATGTAATTTTGGGGTGTCAGGGGAAGAGATATCCTTCCCAGCAGCTACTGATTATGGCTCAGAAGAGAAAGGGGTTAAGGTATAGAAAAGCAGCACACCATTGATGGAGAACCCCTGTTGTCAGCTCCTGAGCAAGAGCCAGGGGAAAATGGCCCTATTTTCTGAGCTATAGATAAGGGTGATTGTTCTGGCTAGAGGAAACTGGAAAAGTGGTCAATTCTCCCACATTTCACTTCTCTAGCAAATTCATTCATAGGATCATAGATGTAGAACTAGAGGAACATTTGAAGGTTATTTAATCCTTGTTGTATAAAGGTGAGGTCTGGCAGTGGGCAAGGTGGTATTCTCAAGTGGATCCTCCTAGTACCCTCATTTTTTGTTGGTACTTCTCCATTGCTTTTCTTTTTTTAACTAGTCCCCTCCCTATCCCCTCCTTACTCTTTCATATGTACCTAAACTTATTTCAGAAATAGCTGATAACATAAGAAAAAGCTGAATAACTGTGGATAAGTAAGTCCCTTCTGATTGATAGGCTTCAGTTTTCATCTCTGGGAAATGGGCCCATTACCCTTCATAGGATCCCATACCTAGATCTGGAAAGGTATTCAGAGGTCATCTTGTTCAATTCCTTACATTTTACTGATAAAGAAACCAAGAGGAGATGTTAAATAGCTTGTCCAGAATAAGGCAACTAGTAAATGTCAGAGGCAGTATTTGAACTTTAGATCTTCATGATTCTAAATCTATTCGATATGTTGTGCTTCCTCTTTGTGCACACAAGAATAATAATTAATTTGTTGAAGTATTAAGGAAAATTTCTGAGAACCACAATCTGGGATGAGACCTTATGTGGCCAGTCCCCTGCCTCCTTACAGGATATCATTTAAATCAGAGGAAAGAGATGAGATACTCTTGTTTCTGAAACTTACAAAAGTCTTCACAATTGATTCCTTTCAGCTACCCTACCTGTGCTCATAGCCCTTTTTCCTTTCTCAAAGGCATTCTTTTCTGTACAATTCTCAGAGTTTAGTGATGTGCCTTCTTTCTGCATGATAACGCTTTGGGCAATAATAGAATGAAGTTAGTTTTGCTGCTCACTGCCTGTACAGGGCAAACCTGGGAAAATATTCCCCTTTTCTGGACCTCAGTTTCCTTACCAGTAAAATGAGGGGCTTGGTCACTCTTTTTAAAGGTTCCTTTTGACTTTAAATTGGTGGTTTTCAATCTCCCATCTTAGACTTCTTTTGGCCCCATCTAAGGGAGGAGTCAGGAACTACTTGGCAATGTGGCAAAATACAGGTCACTTTCTCTTGGAGTCCTCAGGGCTAAAGGAAATATCCAAGCTCTCTTCTAGGAGTTCCAGCAGCTTTTATTCCTTTCCTTAGCCCATTCCCAAAGTCATTCTGCCAGCTTCTCGGTTCTTCTCCCTTCCTCCTCCCAATAAATTGCGAACCAGAAACACCCTTCCTAGTTGGAATAGGGAGCTGGGAGAAGCCAGCTGTTCAACTTCATGGTGCAGGAAGGGGAGGATACCCCTGAATTTTCCCCCTGAACTTTCTACAGGGCATCATTGGAAGACTATTTGGTGTCTCCAACCAAAGCAGAAGGGTCCAGGAGGGAGCCTGGTGCTTTATTAACTAATCTCTGGTACTTGAGTAATTTATTATGTTTAAGCTGGTGCCATCAAGTCTCTCAGCAGTGCCTGCGTGCGCTGGGAAATAAATTAAAGGCTGTCCAAAGATACTTGGATCATCTGTGTGATTGCAGGGCTGGCGAGATGGAGGTTTAAGGTTCTCTCTTCCTGCAAATTGGAAATTAGGAATTAATAAGACAGCAGGCCAAAGAGCCAGGGTGGTGGCGACGACTTGGCTGCAGGGACAGGGGGAAGGGAGAAAGGGAAAAGAAGGCGGCTGTCCACACGCAAAGGAGGAGAGGGGATCATGGCAGGGGCAGCCAACCTAGTGGGCAATCAGGGCAGGGGAAAAGGGTTTCCTTGGCTTCTTTTGACTGGGATTAGAGGGGTTAGAGGCTCGACTGAGCTTGCTTTTTTTTTAAAGGTACTAAGCAGCATGGCAGGGTTAGGAGTTGGGGGAGAGCAGTGGTTAGGGATTCTGGGCAAGAAGCCATACAGGGGGTACAATGAAGTGAGTATTATATAGTTAGTAGTACTGACCCAGTCAGTAGGTCAGTGAAGAAGTCTACCATGTGCCAAGCATTGCGCTAAGTGTTGAGGATACAAAGAAATAACAACAGCCATTATAACCCTGGAGGAGTTTATAGTCTAATATGGAAGATAATATACAAACAATGTATATAGAAGGTTAATTGAAGGTAATACAGGAGAAGGGGGTCCACACTGGGGAATGGAGTGGAAGGGAATGGGAAAGGCTTCTCGTGGAAGGTGGGGTTTGAGTTGAGTCTTGAATGAAACCTGAAAGCAGGAGATGGAGATGATGGGGGAGAATATTCCAGACATTGAAAAGACAATGGGGGTGACGGGGGTGTCATGTTTGAAGAACAACAAGAAGTCACTGTTGCTGGATAGTAGAATAGATCCAGGAATATACACGAGGCAGGAAGATTGACTCGATCTAATGTCTGTTCTGAGCCTTTGAGAGTCATGTTTCTCAGTGGTTCTCAAGCCCTGAAGAGAAGGTAATAGGTACTGGGATGGAACATGAAGATAGGGTTACAAGCTTGGGGAAAGAATGTTTTAGGTGTAGGAAAGCTTTAAACAAACCTGGACGCCAAGGAATTGGTGAGATGCCAGCTGGAGCACTAGGCAAGAAATGTATCCTCTTCCTTCCCTGATTAAATACAAATGGAGAATTCTACAAGGTGCCTCCAATTCTTTGCCATGGGATCCATGCAAATAAGTTTGGAAGGCCAGACTCTGAGACTGAAAGAAGGATGCCTGTTCCTCGGAGATATCCCCAACTCGCCCACTCCGGCCTCCCCGAGATGCTTTTTATGTGAATCAGGGTTTCTCCAGCCCCCTTCGTCCGCTCCCCTCTGGTCTTAGAGCTTACAAGGCTCTAGGATTGCACTTCATTCAGCCCCAGATCAGTCTCATTGCTGTTGCTTTGGACTTTTCATCGTTGGTAAGTGGCTGAATAGGGAAGCAAAGATGCTCCCACGCTTACTTTAGGTTAAAGCTGAGGTCATAGAGGGAGCTGGGCTAAAATCAGCTGAAGGAACCCAGGCCTGTAGTTGGAGAGTACTAACACCAGGTGGCAGGCTTGCTCTACAAAGATGGCTTGGCTAGAGCATTTACCTGGCAATGGAAAGATGTGTTGGAGGATGCCAAATTTCCCTACCTAGGATTTTTAAGGCCCTTGTAGGTGGCGATAAAGGCAGGACTGAGCCCTGTTGCCCTGGCACCCAGCCCCGGTCAGGTTCCCAACTCCAAGGACATCTTGGGGTTTTTTTGGGGGGGAGATTCTCCTGATGGGGTCAGTCACCAACATCTTGGGGAGGTGGGTTGTGTTATTTCTTGGAAGCCCTGGCAGAAGGAATGGTGAACACAATAATCCCAGAACCCAAGAGGGAATTTCAAGGCCCTGATTCTGGAGGGGGAAGATCGTCCTATCATAAGGCTGGTAAGGGAGTCTGGCAAAGATGGAAAGGGCAGGAGAAGCAAGGACATTCTGCCAGCTTTACAATTTGCAATCCCCTCCCTAATATTCCTGCACCCAACAAACATTCTCACATCTGCCAGGATTTCCTTTGAGGGCCAGTAGAATAGCAAAGAAGGGAGAGAGCAGACCATTTTCAGTTGTGTGATTATGGACAACTGCACTCAATCTATTTATAAAATGAGTTTGAAAATAAATGCACTCTCTAGTTTACCATGAGGAACTTGTAAAACAGAATGTATTAGACACATGGGAAGTATTTCTTTTTGGACTCAACTTGTGATTTCATTGGTGTATAGAACTCCCAATAAGAAAACTTGGTCTACCAGTAGTGCTGGGCCCTTCCTCGATAGCCTTAGGGAGCTGGCTGGTGTCAGGATAAGTTAAGCTACTTGTCTAGGTCAGTCTGATATCAGCTCCTTATCCTATGCCATACTAAGGCTCAAATATGAATTACGAATATTAGCATTTCTATCATGCTCTCAAATTTGCAAAGCATTCCACAAATATCTCATTATTCTCACAATAGTCCGGGGAAGCAAGTACTAGTATTATCCCTTTTCTACATATGGGGAAGATGAGGCAGTTATTAATTAGTACACTAACCAATGTAGGAAGTTGAAGCAGATATTAAGTAACTAGCCAGAAGCCACATTTAAAACTCACATCTTCCTAACTCCAGATCCAGTGGTTCTATCCACTGAACCACCTATCTCCATATTAACCATTTCAATTTTCATTGATGGATGCAATGGGGCCAAGAAGCTGAGTTGACATATAATGAATATGAAGCTCTTTGTTCTTATCTTTCATATAGAATTTGTTGGGCACTTGCAAAGCCCCTAAGATAATCATAGATTATGAGATCTTGGAGGGACCTCAAAGACTATTCTTCATTTTATCAATGAGGAAAATGAAGGCCAGAGAGGTAGAAGTCTTGCTATAAAGGTTGCTAAGCAGAACAGTGTGTAGATGTTAGATCTTCAGGCAGGAGGACCCAAGTTCAAATCCAGCTTCCAGTACTTACTACTTGGTTGCACCTAGCCAGGTAACATAACCTTTATTTGTCTCCAAGTTTCCTCAGTTGTAATGATAACAGTAGCTACCATATGTGGGGTTGTTGTGAAGATCAAATGAGATATTTGTAAAGCATTTAGCAAAACACCTGGCACATAGCAGGTGCTATATATAAATATTTCCTTTATCCCCCTAAATTCCAAACAAGAAAGAGAATTAAGGTTCAAGTTAATGTCTTCTAAGTTCAGATCCCAATCTGAGGAACCAATTTCATGTGAGATCCAAACCAGAGGGTTTTTTTTCCTTTTTTTCTTGTCCCTAATGATGAATGAATAATAAAAAAGCATTTATTATATACTATGTGTCAAACAATGGGAATACAAGTAGAAAGGAAAAACAGTCCCTGCTTTCAAAGAGCTCAGTTTTTAATAAATAACTCATAGAGTTTAGCTTCAGGGTAGATGGAAAAGCCCAGTGGTCCTTAGGCTGTAGCAGCAAAGAAAATGGCGATTTATCTTCTGTAGTGTCATTTCTATTGATAACATGATATTCTTTTCTGATGTTGAACTATTTGACAGCGCCAAGTTTTTTGGTGGTGAGATCTTTTTTTTCACCCAGGTCCTTTGATAATTGTAGATGGTGAAGGTGTGCAGCTGGAACATCTGCAGAGGCAAGGGCTAGGTCAGATATGCACAAGGTTTGCACCCTTGTATGATGGCTTTGGAGACTGGACTAGAAGTAGGACCAGTAGTTTTGAGGGGAGAGGCCCTGCTTTCCCTTGGATATTTGGGTACAGAATTATGAGTTATAGCCACCAGAGTCTGAGGTAAGGTGTTCTTAGGGTAATGGCAATGGTTTGGCCCTTCAGGGTATCTTACTTCTTTAGCTGGACTGGATTGCTGGTGAGTTATTGGTAGCTGATTAGAGGCTGGTGTTGGCAATGTTAAAAGTCAAGGAGTCTTTCTAGGTAGTGGGTGTTCTTCTGGATTATGACTGCAGGAGCCAGGCTGGAAGCAAATTAAGAAAGCCCTAAGAAAAACAAATAAACAAAAAAACTAGAGAGGGTCCAATATCTAGGAGACTTTGGGAGCTGATGAAAGTACCTTGAAGCAAGACAAAAAGTAAGCGGAATGGCTTAATGTATGATAATAGTCCACATTCATAAAGTATTTTAAAATCCACAAAAACACATCTTAAACAACCTTATGAAATAGATAATATATGTTATTGTGCTACTTTTAGCAAGAGAAAACAGCCTCTGTGTAGTTAAATGGTTTGCCTATTGTCACAAAGCTAAGAACCTTGGGAGCAAGTATTTGAAACTTAGTCTCTTTTTTGATTATACTATACTTCCTCAACACAGTAGGAGAAACAATGAAATAAGTTGATTTATTTTGGTCTTGTTTTCCAGTGAAAATAGGAAAGTGTATGTGACAGCCATGTTTTTATGCCATTATGGCCTCCACTCCTGACTCTCTGGACTTCTATGACTTCCCCAAGTAAATACCTTTTCCCCATTTTCACCTGATTCAACTTCTTTTTATGCATCATTTTACTCTATTAGAATGTAAGCTCTTTGAAGACAAGTAATATTTTTGTTTGGATTTGCACTCCCAACATTTATCACTTTCTTTAAATTCTGGGAGGTATCAGTCAATCAGAAGAAAGGCTGTTAAGATTAAAATATACTTACAATGAAAAGAAAAAAGTGGAATGTTACCCAGATACCTTAGGGCCACTGTTGTTATTCTTCAGGATCATTTGAGTTCTCCAGGATCCCTCGAATACATAGTCAGAACAACCCTAGAGAAACCCATGGCCTTAATACATTAATTAAAATTCACACATGATAGTTTTTTCCCATCTGTCACTCACTATAACTTCATTTATATCTTTCTCTTTCCCTGTAATAATTAGTGGCCATTTAGTGTAAAATTGTCACCTGTCCCCTCATGTTTTCTCATCTTCCAGCTCTATCAACCTGGCTCCACCCATGTCTCAAATCCAATCCTGCCCACTTCTTCCAATGTAATTCCTGTTCTGTAATTCTTGTTCCATAATGAACATTTTCCCCCTCCCTCATTGAAATCTGATATCTTCTGACAATACTTCATCCTCAACAACATCCTCAACATCTTCTACAGATTCTAAAGGGATATTCTTTGCATCCCATTGTTAACTCCTAGACTCCCCTTTTATCTCCTTCATTCAGTTATCATTCCTTTTGCAAAGTTCAGTCAAATACAATTTTTAACCTAATATTTCTGTAACTTCAGTATGCTGCCCCTTACTTTGCTAATCTCCCCACCATGGACATTTCCCCTTTTTTCCCCAAGAAGTTCATCATCTAGTTCACGATCTTCCTCTCTCTTTGGCCTTCAACCATCATTCTGAGGTAAACAAACATCGTAGGGATGCAGCCTAGCCACTGCTCCTGAAGGTCCTTTTCCCATAGTTTCTAAAGACCTAGGAATGAAAGTTCTTGCCAAAAAAAATCCTAGGCACTGCCAAAAAGTTCAAATGATATATTTTTAAGTGGAAATGACATTGAAGAAAGGTATTACCATATGTTTTTTGGTGAAAATCTTTTCTTTCCTTACATGCTCCCTCTCTCCTCATATCCTCTTTCACTTTACTGAAAAATTTGAAGCCATTTAACATAAGCCCCCTATTCTCCCATACTCTTCATATTAAAATTCTCTGACCTTATCTCTCTTTTCCACCAGCCTTTGATAAAGAGCCGACCCTTCCCCTTGTGTAGACCAGTTTCTCAACAGATGCATTTTATTCCTTCCGCTCCTGTCTTCTCCTGAACATCATATCCTCAATCACTGTGTTCTCTCCTTGAAAATCTCCAGTTTCTTCCTCACAAGATGTTACTCCATGTTTCTTCCAAATATACCCAAATCTCTGTCATCACAAAATGATCACAAGTACCTAACATCCCTTTAAACTACTATCTTATACCTCTCCTGCCTTTCTTAACCATTAATAATTGGTGATTATAGATAGGGAATCAGGAGTGTCCCATGAAAAGTTGCATCTGCGGTAAGCTTTGAAGGAAGCAAAGGATTTCAAGAGGCAGAAGTGAGGAGGGTTTGCATCAAAACAGGGCTCAGCCTATGAAAAGATATAGAAATAGGAGTACGGTCACATTCGAAAAACAGGAAGTAGCCTAGTTGGCTGACCAAAATAGTGCATGTATAAAAAGTTCTATAAAAGTGGATTGGGACCTCATTTCCAAAATTTATAGAGAATTGACTCTATAAGAAATCAAGCCATTCTCCAATTGATAAATGGTCAAAGGATATGAAAAATTTTCAGAAAAAGAAAATGAAACTATTTCTAGTCATATGAAAAGGCGTTCCAAATCATTATTGATCAGAGAAATGCAAATTAAGACAACTCTGAGATACCACTACACACCTGTCAGATTGGCTAAAATGACAGGAAAAGATAATGCTGAATGTGGGAAAACTGGGATACTGATACATTGTTGGTGGAATTGTGAATAGATCCAGACATTCTGGAAAGCAATTTGGAACTATGCTTAAAAAGTAATCAAAATGTGCATACCCTTTGATCCAGCAATGTTTCTACTGGGCTCATATCCCAGTGAGATCTTAAAGAAGAGAAAGGAAGCCAGCATGTGCAAAAATGTTTGTGGCAGCCCTTTTTGTAGTGGTAGAAGCTGGAAATTGAATGGATGCCCATCAATTGGAGAATGGCTGAATAAGTTGTGGTATATGAATGTTATAAAATATTATTGTTCTGTAAGAAATGACCAGCAGGATGATTTTAGAAAGGTCTGGAGAGACTTACATGAACTGATGCTGAGTGAAATGAGCAGGACCAGGAGATCATTATATACTTCAGCAATAATACTAAATAATAATCAATTCTGATGGACGTGGCTCTCCAACAATTAGATGAATCAAATTAGTTCCAACTGTTCAATAATGAAGAGAACTAGCTACACCCAGTGAAAGAATTCTCAGAAATAAATGTGAACCACAACATAGCATTTCCATTCCCACTGTTTTTGTCTGCTTGCATTTTTTATTTCCTTCTCAGGTTAATTTTATCTTATTTCTAAGTCCGATTTTTCTTGTGCAGAAAAATAACTATGGATATGTATACATATATTGTATTTAACATATACTTTAACATATTTAACATGTACTGGTCTACCTGCCATCTGGGGGAGGGTTGGGGGAAGAAGGGGAAAAGTTGGGACAGAAAGTTTTGCAAAAGTCAATGCTGAAAAAGTATCTATGCATATATCTTGTAAATAAAAAGCTATAATAATAATAAAAAAAAGTAGATTGGAACTAGATTATACAGATCCTCAAATACCAAAGGAGTTTGTGTTTTATCTTAGAGGAAATATATAAGCAATGAAAATTCCTAAGCAGGAGAGTAATTCAAATAATACTTTAGATGCTATTTTATGCTATGCATTTATTGTCAAAATGTCCCTAAACAAGACCATCTCTCTTTTCTCAATGATTTGAAAATCATTACTTTTTTCTCCCCCTTGATCATCCATAATATCTTGCCATCCTTGCCTCCTAATAATCCCCAGTTTCCTTCAAGGCTCAGCCCAGATATGACTTTTGGAATATCCTCCATATCTCTGTCACTTCCCAGGGAACACTTTTTGTCTTTGCTCACCTATCCATAGTTGCCTCACTAGTATCTGTTCTTCTCCTCCAGTCTCTGGACTTCTTACTACCTACTGGCCAGTTGTAGGCCCTGTCTCTCATTAGGGGCAACTAATCCCTTCTCTGAGGCTCTCAGTAATCATCCCCTCATTTTCTTTTCTCTTCTGTTTCTCATTTCTGTTTCCCTTCCCTTGGTCACATGCCAGCTATTATCCCTCTTCCCTCAAGAATGCTTCAGTGGCTTCTGTACTGCCATAATGATTTCCAAGGCATTTTCCCTCACTCTTCAGTGATGAGCATACTTTCATACCACCATATCCACCTCCCCTCAGTGATTTTGAACCCCTATCTGCTATTTTTCAAACTCCATTCATCATCTCCCACTGTCTCTTATTTCCATCTACTGCAAACCAATCTTCAACCTTCCACTTTATCGCCACTTCCCCCCTTACACTGTGTTCTCTGGAATTCTTACTTCATAGATAATGAGCTAGATTTCATCTTAAATTTTTTTCCTTTCTCACTCCCTCTGTCATCTTGTACTCTATGAGATCTGGTTCCCTCTGATGACACATCTCCAGTTATCTTTTCCAGAACTGGTTATTTTTGTTCATAATTTGACTCACTGGTACTAGAAAAGGATTTGTATTGTGTTCTCTCCATTGTCACTCCCAGGTTTTCTTTCTGTCACCATCACCCAATAATCTAACCTCCTCTGAGATTCATTCAATCCATATTTATCAAGATCAATCAAGATTTTAGTGACTAATGTCAACAGATCTCTGGGACACTCTCCTTCCTTCCTCAATGAGTTTAGTGCACAAAGATCATCTTTCTCTCCTCCCCAATTCTTGCCCTTTTCATTGGGGGATTTCAATATTGCTACTCTTTCAACCACCTAATTCCTCAATCTATTCATTATTCCAACCTGACCTCCCAATCTCTCAACTTATTCATTACCCATGACCTACTCCTCTTCCCTACTACAACCACATACAGAGATGATCATACTCTTGTTCTTGCCATCACTCACAAGTGTTCCACATCCATGTTCATAAACTCTGAAATTCCCTTTTCTGATTATAATCTATCATTATTCCACTCCATCCTCTGCTCTGGAGCTTTAAACCCTATTCTTTTTCCTCATTTCAACCTTCAATCCTTCCAACTCTCAAAATTCTTTCCCAGGTCATCACCCCCACATTTCACACACTTCCTAGCTGGGTGATCCTAAGCAAATAACTTTACTTCTGTCTGCCTCCATTGTCAAATGTATAGTAATAAAAACATCTTCCTTCCAGGGTTGTTTTGAGGATTAAATGAGATAATGTTTATAAAGCATTTAGCACAGTTCCTGGCACTTAATAGGTTCTTAAGAAATGTTTCTTTCCTTGTTTTTTTTTTTTTTTTTTTTCCTATCATCCCTACTTTTTTCCCCCTGAGGTAATTGGGGTTAGGTGACTTGCCTAAGGTCACACAGCCAGGAAGTGTTAAGTGTCTGAGATCACATTTCAACTCTGGTCCTCCTGACTTCAGGGCTGGTGCTCTATCCACTGCACCACCTAGCTGCCCTAGTCCCTACTATCTAACTGCATTGCTACTTTTCTACTACTTGCTTATGCTTATGTCTCCCTCTCATCCTCAAAAAAACTTGGTCTGCCTTGATCTGCTCACTTGATCTGTCCTCTGAACTATTGTCTGTATTTTGTGTCCTTCTACAACTTCAAACCTTGAGAAGGCTATCTTCAATAGCCTATCAACTTCCTGGCATTTTCTTACTTCTTTGCACTCTGACTTCTGCCCGCAAAATTCAACTGAAACCTTTCCCCATTAGTGATTTCTAAATTGCTAAATATATTTTTTTTCAATATTCATCCATCTTGATAGCCCTTATTATTGTGGATCTCTCACTTCTCCTTGAAATTCTCTTCTCTGTGATACTGCTCTCTCCTGGTACTTTTATCACCTATATGACTCCTCTTTCTAGGTCTCCTTTGGTGGATCTTCATCTATATCATATCCAGTTCTCTAAGACTCTATCATGAGTTCTCTTCTCATCTTCCTCTATACTGTTTCGTTTGATGATCTCATCAATATCCATGAATTTAATTATCCTTTTTATGCAGATGAGTCTCAGATTGTCTTGATTCTTCAACTCCTCATTGGACATCTTGAACTCAATGTCCTATAGACAGATTAAATTCTGGGATATCTAAATTGGAATTCATTATCTTTCCCCCCTTCTTCTCAATTACATTATTGTTGAGTTGGACATTGAGTTCAAGACCTATGACGAGAAGTTGAAGATTCAGTTGAGATCTCTCAGTTGGTTATCTCCATTTTATCCAGTCTATATCTTAGTAGACTTTAAAAAAATTATTAAAGCTTTTTATTTACAGAACATATGCATGGGTAATTTTTCAACAAATTACCCTTAAATAACCCTTCTGTTCCACATTTTCCCCTCTTTCCCCCCACTCCCTCTCCTAGATGGTAGGTAGTCCAATACACTAAATATGTTAAATATATTAATATATAGTAGTTTGAATGTTGTCATCTCCCTTCTCTCCATTCCCAAGAGAGATTGTGAATTCCTTGTAAGGTATGATGATTTTTTACCTTCATGTGTATCCCTAGTGCTTAGGACAGTATCTGACACATAGTAAGTAGATGTTTAAGTATTAGCTAATTGAATAACTCCTCAATGGCCTTCAAATTGTTACTCCTCTCTACTCAGTAATTCTGCCATTTTCTTCCTAGTTTCAAGCTGCTGTTTCAGAGATACTGATGACCAGTTGGTTAAGTCGCCCCAATGAACCCTACATCCCACCTATATATCCATATATGCCCAGATTCATTCTAAAACTCCATGACTAGAAACACCCAGTTCTCTGCCTCTGTACTCATCATTGACCCAGGTTCCCTTCACAGCAGCCACAGAAAGTCACCAAGGGCTCATAGCAATTTGTAGTGATTTGGGAGTTGTGCTGATAGAATGAATGGTGGTTATGTCAGTCCGTCTCTTGTCCAGGCAGACTCCCTGTGTCTTTTTTCAAGCAGTTCTATAAGAATAACATCGGAAATAGGAGCAATGACAGGCTGAAAGAGGCAGAGAGAGGGAAAAATTGAAGGTATAAGGGGAAAGAGGAAGAAATAGAGATAAAAATAAAAGATTCCCAGAAGCAGAAAAATAAATTGGGAAGGAGAAAAAGAGGTAATAAGTGAAAGAAAAAAAGATAGAAAGGTTAAGAGAAAAATGGAGAGGGAAAGAAGAAAAAAGAAAGAAAAGAGGGAAAGAAGGAAGGAGGGAAGGAAGGAAAAAGGGAGGAAAGAAGGGAGGAAAGAAAATAGAGCATAGAAAAAGAAGAGAGACAAGAAAGAAAGAGGGGAGCAGAAACATGCCGAGAAGACTTGCTATCTTGGCTCACTGTAGGATTCTCTCCCTCCCCACTTTTATTACCTGTCAGAGGGACAGCTCATGGGTTTGAGAGGAGGGTGGGATATGGGGACACTACTACCTCCTTTTGCTTACTCTTACCCCCAGACTTCACTCCTGAGATGCCAGAGGTTTTGGCTAGCAGGGGAGTGGGTTTGAGATACATGGAGAAGGCTGAAATGTCGACTCCTGCCTATTGCCACCCTCCCAGCCTGACCCAGCTGCCTCCCTGCCCGTTTCCCTAGTAACTGGCAGTTAGTTCCCCAGCGAAGGCGTCGCCCGCTGTGACAAACAGGCCGCTGTCATTGTCAGCGCACACTCACACTCACTTGCGCACATGCCAGTGCTCAGAGTGTGGAGTGTGTGTGTGTGTGTGTGTGTGTGTGTGTGTGTGTGTGTGTGTGTGTATGTGTGTCGGGCAGGGGAAGGGGGGGGGGGACTAGGGGGTGAGGATGCACGGGCAGGCTCCAGGGGTAATTAAAACATGTACCATTTAGCCGGAGACAACAATCAGAACTTTAATTACTCACTCGGAGGGTGCGGGAGAGGGTTGAGGGGAGGAGGTGGGTGGGCGCATAGTGCATATCTGTTTTCCTCCTTTCCCCTCCATTTGCCCAGCTTGGGTTGGGGAGGTGGGAGGTGGGTCTGGGAAGGGGGGGGTGAGAAGGGAAGGGGGAGGAGGGCGAGAACCGGAGGGTGAAACCTGATTGTGTTCATTAAGGCAACACAAAACTGAGAGCCGTAATAATAATTAAATTAATTATAAAAGCAATTTGCTTTTGAAAATTTGATTTGACAGCTTACTAGGGGCTGCACTGATCCAGCCGCCCGCGCTTAAAATAGTCAGAACAAAAACATACTAGAAGAACCATCAGCTAATTTTAATTAGATGCCAGGATCAGTAAACAAAATTCCCCACCACCCTTTCATTGTGTCTGACTTTGATTTAAGGAGATGTCGGGATTGATTTTTGGAGAGGCCAGAGGAAGGGTAGGTGCTGGTCTGAATGGGAAGGGGCAGCTCTGAGAGCAGGCCCAAGACCAGGTAGCCCCAGAGCACCTGGAGGGTGTTTTGGAGCCCAACCTTCCACCCTTGGGGCTCTCTGATTTAAAAGGCCAAGGTTCTCCTTTGAATGGGGGGGGGGGCTCATTTGACCTTGAGGAAGACATTTGCCTGCTTCAGGCGGGGGGGGGGGGTCAGAGACATCTCACCCACCCCACCAAATCAAGATTATGAGCTAGATGAAAGTTTGGAAGTGCTGGCTGGAAGTCAAGCAGTATGGTATAATAGAAATGGAGATGGGGATTAAGACCCAGCTCTGTCTCACACTTGCTGGGCAGTTAAGTGGCAAAGTGGACAGAGGTCCTGCTGTCAGGAAGACTCATCTTCCTGAATTCAAATCTGGCCACAGACTCTGAGCAAACCACTTCACCCTGTTTGCCTCAGTTTCCTCAACTGTAAAATGGGCTGGAGAAGGGAATGGCAAACCCTCTATAGTATCTCTGCTGGTAGGGTCACAAAGTATCAGATGTGAATGAACAAGAACAGGCTCTTGCTAGCTGAATAACTAACTTTAACAATTAAGACTGTGCCTACTTTAAAATAGATTTTGCATTGTATTTACTGAAAGTATGAGAAAATGAGGAGTGACTCAGACAAATCTATTTTCTTAAAAGTATAAGAAAATAAGAGGCATCTGGGTCTGTTCTCATCAGTAAAAAGTGGATTAAAAATTTTGTTCTCAATACTTCACAGAATAGTTCTGAGGTAATTGATATGGAATCATGGGAGACAGTGCAGTATAATGGGTAGAGCCCTAGACTTGACATCAGATTAGGCATCTCAAAGTCAACTTGTCCAAAATAGGATTCATCTTTTTTTTTCCCTCTAAATCTTCCACCTCTTTCAAACTCTTCTATGGATGTTAAGAGGGCTATTATCCTCCTAGACTTGCAACCTAAGTGCCATTCTCCATTCCTCACTCACCCCACTCACTCGTTCTAATCTATTGCCAAGTCATTTCTACCCTGATGATATCTCTCCAATATATCTCCTCTCCCCCTTCAGATAGCTGTCACCTAGTGAAGCCCTCATCATATCATGCTTAGGCTATTGCCATAGTCTGCTGATTAATCTTTGTCTCAAATCTCTCCCCAGTCCAGTCTACCTAGTTAACTACTAAAGCAGAGGTCCGACCATGTAACTCCTCTACTCAATAAACTCCATTGGTTCTCTCGTTATAAATAGGCTGTTTCCTATTTTTTAATCTTCTTAATAGAAGTGAAATTTGAATCCAGATCTTTGACTCTGGTCAATATTATTTCCAATATAGCACAGTGCTTTGCAAAATCTGCTTTTTTTTCTTCTGAGACTCTCATCCCTAACATTCTTAGGAAGCAGTCACTTGTGGCAGCTTGGAAAGCTTTCTTTCTTTCTTTTTCTTCCTTCCTTCCTTCCTTCCTTCCTTCCTTCCTTCCTTCCTTCTTTCCTTTCTTTGTCTTTTTTCTTTCTTTCCTCTGTCTCTAATTATCTGAATCTCTCTCTCTCTCTCTCTCTCTCTCTCTCTCTCTCTCTCTCTCTCTCTCTCTCTCTCTCTCTCTCTCACACACACACACACACACACACACACACACACACACACACACACACACACACAAGCCCTTTGATGATTTCCTGTCTTTCACCCCAAATCTTCCTCTCTTCCAAACTTCCTTATTATTACTAAAGGTATTATCAACATCCTTGTCACTTAGTCTTGCAATTTAGGTGCCATTTTCAAATCTTCTTTCTTCTCTCCACTACCCATCCAATCTGTTGTCAAGGCCTATTGATTTTTACCTTCATAATATCTCTACTGTTTTCCTCTGACATTGCCACCATTGTGGTGCAAATTTTCAACTCATTCCTGGCAATAGCCTGTTGGTTGATCTTTCTGCCTCAAATCTCTTCCTCTAGTTCATCCTTTACTCAGCTGTCAAGCTAATCAGACAGACTGACCATGTCACCTCCTGTCCTTCCTATTCAATAAACCCCAGTAGTTTCCTATCACCTCAAATATTACATACAAAATCTTTGGTGCTCAAACTCATTCATAACCTTGCTCCCTACTGTCTTTCCAGTCTTTTTATGCTCTATGTTTTTATTATATTTTACAAATTATATAATTTTATTTATTTGTGATTCATATACTCATAATAGTTTATCTTTTATACCATATATTTTATGACTTAGTGACTTCAATTTTCTTGCTGTTCTAAAACAAAACACTCCAACTCTCAAGTCTGGGCATTTTCATTATCTGTCCCCCATGCTTGAAATTCTCTCCCTGCTAATCTAGATTCCCTGGTTTCCTTCAGGTCCAAGCTAAAAATCCTATTTTCTGCAAGAAGCCTTTCTTGATTCCTCTTAATTTGAATCATCTCTTTGTTAATTATTTCCACTTATCATTGTCTATATACATATATATTTGCACATAGATAATTTATATGTGCATATCTAGAACACATATACCCCATCTATTTCCATATGCATGCATGCATTTGTGCTTTGCCTCTTCACCCCTTTAGACAGTGAGTTCCCAGAGAGCAGAAGGTGTCTTTTGTTTTTCATTGTTTCCCTAGTGCCTAGCTTGGCACCTGATTTATAATATAGTAAGAGTTTAATCATTGCTTGACAGATTTAATGAATGGCTTTCAGTGTCCAACTCCTAAAACATGTGGTCAATACCCAATGCCTCCACTCCCTATCCATGTCCTTCTATTCCTCTACAACTTGGCCTCCACTTTCATTATTCTACTGAAACTATTCTCTCAAAGTCAACAGAGAACAACTTCAAGGGCCCTTTCCAAGTATTCAATTTCCTCTTTGTCTTTATAGCATTTGATACTGTCAATTCTTTCAAGTGACTTTCTTGGCTTCCCGTGACATTGACTTCTCCAGTTCTTCTACGTATCTGATTATGCCTGTTTTTTGTTTGTTTGTTTGACTTCTTTTTCTTTCTGCCTTTTAAATGGATGTCACAGAACTTAGAATCAAAGGAATCTCAAAGGGCATCCAGTCTGATTACCCTGATCACAGATTTCTCCTATATCATCTCAAGAAATGGTTGGTTATCCATTTGTGTGTGTGTGTGTGTGTGTGTGTTGCTATTGTTGGAGACCTCTAGTCAGAGGTAATTCATTCCTTCTTGCCATAGCACATCCCATTTTTTGATAGTTCTACTTAGGACATTTTCCTTTACATTAAGCCTAAATTTGCCTGCATACAAGTTTCACTCATTGTCTTTATTCTGCTTTCTGGGCCCAATAGAAACAAGGCTAATTCCTCTTCCAAATGGAAGACTTCCAAATATTTGAAGTAAGATATTAGGTGTCACTTCTGTAGGCTAAACATCCCTAGTTCCTTTGGAGGATCAATATATGGTATAACTCTCAGTATACCAAGACTGTCATATCATCTGATTTTTCTTCCACATTCATTCAATTACTAAGCTCTCTATTCTCATGGCTCTAACCATCAACTTTAGGGAGATAATTACACTAATTTTCTATGTATTTTGTAATTTTCTCTCTCTCTGCCTCTGTCTATCTCTATATCTCTCTCTCTCTTATTCTCTCTCTCTGTCTCTCTCTCTGTCTCTCTGTCTCTGTCTCTCTCTCTCTTCTCTCTCTCTCTGTCTCTCTCTCTCTGTGTCTCTCTGTATCTCTGTCTTTTATTCTCTCTCTGTCTCTCTCTCTTCTCTCTCTCTCTCTCTGTCTCTCTCTCTCTGTGTCTCTGTCTATCTCTGTATCTCTGTCTTTTATTCTCTCTCTCTGTCTCTCTCTCTCTTCTCTCTCTCTGTCTCTCTCTCTGTGTCTCTCTGTGTCTCTGTCTATCTCTGTATCTCTGTCTCTTATTTTCTCTCTGTCTCTCTGTCTCTCTCTCTCTCTGTCTGTCTGTCTCTCTCTCTGTCTCTCTGTGTCTCTCTGTCTCTCTCTTATTCTTTCTCTCTCTTGTTTTCCCTGTAAAATGTAATCTTTTGGAGGACAGAAACTACTCTTTTGTTTTTGCTAACTCTAGACTCCGCCCAGTGACTGGCTCATTCATAGCAAATGTAAAGTAGATAGAGCATTGGACTTGGAATAAAGAAGAGTTCAAATCTAGTTCAAAGGCATACTGCTGTATGACCCTGGCCAAGTCATTTAACCCCATTTACCTTAACTCCTCATCTGTAAAATGAGTTGGAAAATGAAAGGCAAACCACTCCAGTATCTTTGCCAAGAAAACCCCAGAATGGGGTTATGGAACATTACTGAATGATAGCAATTACTAAATTTTGCTATTTACTAAATATTAATTGATTAATTGATGACTCAAATCTGTATCTTTATGCCTTATATTGATTAGTTCACCTTGTGCCTTCTTTAATCCTGTTTTACCCCTTTAAAATATACATTTAAGAATTAGGAAAAGAGGAAAACTAGGATGAGGTGAGGTGCATTATTCTCCTTGGATGAAGATAAGTATAGATGTAAGTATATGTAGAATCCTCTTCCCTCTTGGCTTAACTAGACTATAATCTCCATGAAGGCAAGAGGGCATGTAAACTTTGTATTTCCTCCAGTACTTAGCACAGTACTTTGCACAAAGTATGTGATTAATACATATTTGTTGAATGAATTTTTGAATTCTAGAGAGACTTGCATCCCAAGCTAAAGAATTTAGATTTTATTTGGTAGGCAATGGGAAAATCAATAGAGGCTTTTGATAAGTGGAATAATGTGATTAGAGCTATGCCTTAGGAAGATTTATCTGACTAGCAATTGGGAGGAGGTAGAGATTGTTGATGGTGGTAGTGGAATATATTCTAGTTCAGGGGAATAGTCAGATAGACAGCTCTTACAAAAATATGAGTTGGAGATGGAGAACAATGAAATACAACGGACCAAAGGTAATTTTGAAATTTTTAGCT
The DNA here is from genome assembly GCF_048593235.1 of Sminthopsis crassicaudata. Classification (NCBI taxonomy): domain Eukaryota; kingdom Metazoa; phylum Chordata; class Mammalia; order Dasyuromorphia; family Dasyuridae; genus Sminthopsis; species Sminthopsis crassicaudata. The sequence goes on from NC_133619.1 coordinate 518,748,820, forward strand.
TGGTTGACTAACAAAATAGCATTGCCCTTACTAGGTAGCTAGTGATACAGTGGAGAGAGCACTGGACCTAGAGTCTGAAAGACTTGCATTTAAATTCTGCCTCAAACATTCTCTAGCTATGTGACCCTGGGCAAGTCATTAACCTCTGACTGGCTGAGTTTTCTCAACTGTAAAATATGAACCTAGCACCTATTTTCCAGGGACATTGTAGGTATCAAATGAGATAATACTTTTAAAAAATTGTTGGTACACTTATTGCTTTTAAGTTATTTCAGTCTTATCCGAATTTTCATAATCCCTTTCTTGGCATAGACACTGGAGTAGTTTGCCATTTCCTTCTTCAATCCATTTTATAAATGAGTAAACTGAGGCAGACAGAGTTAATTGACTTTCCCTGGGTCACACAGGTAATAAGTGTCTGGTTTTAACTCAGAAACATAAATCTTTCTGATTCTAAGCCCATGTTCTATCTATTGCAGGCCTAGCTGCATTTAATAAATGGTTATTTCTTTTTCCTACTAAGAAAATTAGGAAAAAGAAGCCAGAGTTGAGTGATCTGGGGTACTTGAGAAGAGTTCAGTTTCCTTATTTGAAATATATCCCTGATTCTCTTTTCCCTCTCCATTCCTAGTCTCATCACCCTAAGTCAGGCCTTCATCCCTGGATATTTAGATTGCTGCAATAGTTTTGTTGATCTTCTTGCCTCTTTTTTCTACCTTTTTAATTCAGCTTATATACCTCTGCCACTCTAATCCTCCTAAAATAGTTTTCTTCATTTTATTTTTCTGCTTAAGGTTCTTCAAAACATTGTCTGCAGAATAAAGCCCAAATTCCTATATCTAGCTGTCAAGGCCCAGCATTATCTGGCCCCAATAGGAGTTCTTTACCACTTGTACCTCACTTGTTGCTCATCATAATGCCCTCAGCTTCAAACCTATGGATTCCATCATATCACAAATACATTGTTCCTGACATTATGCCGGAGTTGGAAAAGTCAGGATGCTGAAAGCCTGGTTCTGACACTTGTTTGTATGACCATAAATAAATCATTTTCCTTCTCTAGTCTTCAGTCTTCTCATTTATAAGATAAAGATAATTGTATTATGTTCTGTACATCCAAGATAGTTTTGAGGAAATACTTGATGAATCCAGGGATATGTCCCTACCTTGATAAGGTATTAGAATAGGAAGACACCTTAAATCAGTATACAAAAAGGAGCTGTTGTTTCCTCTAGTGGACTACTCCTTCCCCCTCTCCCCCATTCAGAGGCTCATAGAAATAGAAAATTTGCATCACACAATTAATAAGTGCCTCGGTTTAATGCATCCTTTCCTGACAACAGATTCAGTACTCTATCCACTCTTCCACCTAGCTACCTCCCTTTCTTCCCTTTTGAAATCTGACTTCTGATTTCATTTCAGTCTTATCTCATTTGTGAACTAAAACTTCATTTTGCAATATTTCCAAAGATCCTTAATCAACAAATCTGATGCCTTTTTCTTCATCCTTATTCTTTTTGACTTCTCTGCAGCATTAATATTAATGAAAATTCTTTCTTTCTACATTCTCTTTCCTTTGGGTTGGGAGACTGCTTTCCTCCTTTCTCCTCCTACCCACCTAACATTTTCTTAGGCTTCTTTGGTGGATCATCATCCATATCTTGCTCTCTAATTGAGTGGACCCCAAGACTCTGTATTGAATCTTCTTCTATCTCATACACTCTTACTTGATGACCTCATCAGCTCCCATAGTTTTAATGAAATTATCATTTCTATTCAGATGTGAGATGCGCCAGCATGAAACTGAGCTTATAAAAAAGCACAGAAGCAGGAAGTGGGATATTGCTTTTGAGCAACAGTAACTAGGCAAGCTACTGGAACATAAGAGTACATGAAGGGGACTAATGCACAGAAGTTCTGTAAAGGTGGGGTAGAACTAAATTGTGCAGGTCTTCAAATATCAAAGAAGTTCATATTTTATCTTTGAGGCAATAGGGAGGCAGTGAAGTTTCTAGATCAGGATAGTTATAATTTGTATAGTGCTTTGCTTCTGTTTTTATGTCATTCATTTAATATCGGAATGTTCAGATTGATATATCCAGCTCTAATCTCTCTTTTGAGATTTAATCTTACATTAGCAACTGTCTAGTGGGCAATTCAATCATGGTTTTCACAATAGTTTGATAATTCTTAAATTATCTTTTTTCAATCTATTTTTCAGGTCAATTTTTCTTATGAGGTATTTCACATTTTCTTTTTTTTCAGATTTTAAACTTTGTTTATTGTTTCTTGATGCTTCATGGAATCATTAGCTTCCAATTCAAATTTTTAAGGAGTTATTTTCTTCAGTGAAATTTTGTACCTCTTTCACCACTTAGCCAAATCTGATTTTAAGGAGTTATTTTCTTTAGTATTTTTTGTGCCTCTTTAACTAAGCTGCTTATTTTCCTTTCATATTTTCCCTTAAATTGCTCTTATTTCTTTTCCAAATTTTCCCTCTAATATTGTTGATTAATTTTTAAAAATCATAATTTGTTCTTTTTTCTTCTTTCTTTAATTCTTTTAGGAATTCTTATTGGAATTAAGCTCAATCTATTTTTCTTTTATGTTTTGCTCAGCCGTTTTCAAGTTATTGTCTTTGAGTTTGAATTTTGAGTTCTCTTGTTGTCAGACTAGCTTTTTGTGATCAGGTTCTGTTTCATAGCTTGCTTATTTTTCTTTCTTTCTTTCTTTTTTTTTTTTTTTTACTTTGGACTTTCTATACGAGTTGGGTTCTGCTTATCTCTTGAAGTGGTAGAAATGTTTAGCCTGGGTTTCTGACTTTTATGGTTTTTGTTGCTTTCACAGTTTGGCCTGGGGGCTTATACAGATTTTCAATGCTTCCAAGATTGTATAATTCAGGAAAAGTTTTGATCAGTGTCTTCCTTGTCTGTGTTCTGGTCCTTACCCAGGTAAAGTCATCTATACTTGGAATCTTGGTACTATCTTTTACTTCTCAACTCTGTCTCACAAACATATCCATTCAGTTGTCAAATTTTGTCATTTCTTTCTCCACAATACCTCTTATATATGCTCTTTTTCCCAATCATCTAGCCATCATATTAATAATGATCCTCATTTTTTTTCTTGTACTAAGTAAAAGAGACACAGACACAGACACACACACACACACACACACACTCACTCACACACACAGAGAGAGAGAGAGAGAGAGAGAGAGAGAGAGAGAGAGAGAGAGAGAGAGAGAGAGAGAGAGAGAGGAAATATCATTTCTGGGAAAGAAAGAGGAGATAAATGGAATGCAAATAAAGGAACCCAAGACCTGCTTTTAATTAGAATAATAATAACTATTTCACATCCAAGTTTCTTGGAATAGAGGTTTCCTATCTGCATATCATCAAATTCCCTTTGTCATCAAGATTGGTTTGACCTCCTTTGGTTGTATTATTATCTGATTATTTTCTACAACTGCTTTTGAGCAATTCTGGCCACGTAGGTTGAATTTCATCTATCAGAGTGCATCTTAAAACAGTCAAAACAATAACATACTTTGCCTACATGTGCAAGTCATATGCTGTAGACTCTTAGAAAGATAAGTCATGGGTTTGGGAGAGAGGAGTTTACCTATTTTAGAGATGATCTGATGCCTAAACCTTAGACACATGGTACTAATGTAGCAAAAACTACAGTATGGTTTGGTAGACAGGAAGATTGCTAGATTGAAAATCAGGAAATTTGGGTTCTATTTTTAACTTGGCCATTGATCGCCTGGGAAACCTTTGGATTCAATTCTTCTGGATTTATTTCCTCATCTGCAAAATGAAGAAAACAACATCTGACCTCATATTGAGACTTTAAGGTACAATGGAGAGAATACTAGATTTGGAGTTGGTTACAAATAATGACTTTGTGACTTAATATCTGTATAAATTTAGATGATTCATTTACACTATGGATATAAGTTTTCTTGTCTGTAAAATGAAAGGTTGTATTAGATGGCCTCTAAGGTCATCTCCCATATCAAAATATATGAGTCTATTCTCTTAAAGTTAGAGTGTGGGTCAAATGAAGCTTTAAAATATTAAAATTAGAGGTATTATTATTACCTATGTGGAGGAAAAATATCACAATATTTGTTGGAGGCAATTTAAGTTAAGTGACTTGCCCAGGTTACACAGCTAGTAAGTGTCTGAAGATGGATTTCAGTTCACGTCCTTCCAACTCTAGAGCAAGTACTTCATCTACTGTACCACCCAGCTTCCCCTCACCATATTCTTAGGAGGAACAATGTAGATGGATTGTTATATCTCATCATCTATCTTGGAAAGGCATTCAAAAGTGTCCCACAAAAAAACAGGTTTAGAATTCCATTATGCCGTCCAAGGTCTGAGAAGTGAGCTCCCGAAGATCATAGGCACCTGGAGATTTGAACCACATGATTCCAGCTTAATGTTTTTTAAATGTGGTGAGCAAACTTGGGGGGAAAAAACTGAGGCTACTTCAGTGAGCTTCTCTGCCTCTCTGGGTCCAGGCTACCAAATGACTTTCCTTAGAGGTCAAGTGATCTTTTCCTTTGAAAAGAAAGCTTCATTCCACATTCCTTCACAGGGAATAAATAAGTTGAACCCCAGGAAATTCTGCCTGGTTTTTTGGAATAGTGGACATTTTACCTGGTCTATTTTGATTTCTGGTTCCCACTGCTCTTGTTTAAGTTTAGTGGAATTAGCATCCTGGAAGTCATATGCCCTCTACGCCTCTCTCCAACAGATTCTGGAAAACTATTCCTTGTCAGGGCTCTTGTAAACTCACATTTTGGGAGGAAAATTCCTCCCCTTTTCTGCTCTCCTCTCTTTTCTCTTCTCTTTTTCTCCCTTTCTCTTCTTCTCCTTTTCTTCTTCTTCCTTTCCCTTTCCATTCTGTTTTTCCCTACTTTCTACTCATTCTGCTTAAGCAAGGTGGATTCAGATCCTGGTGATCATGTGTCTCCTACTGTTTCCTAAAGCTAAAACTCTCTCTTTTTGCAGGGTTCTCTTGAAAACAACTGTATAGAGAAAATTCAGTTCTTTCCCTTCCCCTTTCTTTCCCTTCCTCTTCTCCCTTTTTTCTCACTTTTTGCTTCCTTCTCTTTTTCTGCAGTTGTTCTCTTCATCTGTCTTAGAAATAGGATATAGATAGGAAAAAGAATATTTAATATCTATAATTGTGTCTGATTATGGATAGTATGGTTTCTTGTATCATACAACCTACTCTCTGACCTATTCAATCCCTTTCATCAATGTACCACTACAAATAAATGAAAATTTAGGTCCTAGAAGTCAACTATTTCTTAGGACTCAGAAATCTCTGTTGTTTCTTGATATTTAGATATGAACATACATGACAGGAAAATAGGCATATATTTTTTTCCTTTTTGATCTGATTTTTCTTGTGCATCGTGATAATTGTTTAAATATGTATAGAAGAATTGCAAATGTTGAATATACATTGGATTACTTGATGTCTAGGGGAGAGGCTGGGCAGAAGGGAGGGAGAAAAAATTTGGAACACAAGATTTTGCAAAAGTGAATGTTGAAAATTATCTATGCATGTGTTTTGAAAATTAAAAGTTTTATATCAAAAAAAGATATAAAGAAAAAATAGGGACATAGAGGAAGGAAGGAAGGAAGGAAGGAAGGAAGGAAGGAAGGAAGGAAGGAAGGAAGGAAGGAAGGAAGGAAGGAAGGAAGGAAGGAAGGAAGGAAGGAAGGAAGGAAGGAAGGAAGGAAGGAAAGAAGGAAGGAAGGAAGGAAGGAAGGAAGGAAGGAAGAAAAAGAAAGAAAGAAAAAGAGAGAAAGAAAAAGAAAAAGAGAGAAAAAGAAAAAGAGAGAGAAAGAAAAAGAAAAAGAGAGAGAAAGAGAAAAAGAAAGGAAAAAAGGAAGGAAGAAAGAAAAAAGAAATAGAGAGGCAGAGACATGGAGGATAGGAGACATGAGCAGGGGTGGAATATTGGTAAAGAAGATGGGCAAAGATGGAGAGCAATTTGTTCCAGTGGCCACGAAGGTGGCTAAAGCAGGTGTTATGAAGTGCTTAGAGCTTGGTCAGACATTGAGGATAGCACGATCATCCAATGCATCCCAGTCATCACCTGTCCTCATGACTTTTGTCTTGCTACTGGACTTTGATGGCTGTGAAAGAGAAATAAGGCTAAAGATTTTGAGCAGGTCTGCCTCACTTAAATCCCATTTCATAGGCAAGTCAAGAAATCGTCCTGTAATATCATTGATCCTCTTCAAAAATGAAGGTTGAATAATGTTAGCAATTTTTTTTCCTTATGACTTCCTAGACCTGGCCAATATGCCCATGGTATGTTTTCTTATCTTATATTCTATTTGAATGTAAGTTCTTTGAGGGTAAGACTTTTATTTATTTATTTATTTAGTATATTTGTATGCCTAATATTTAACACATTTAGCACCTGGGAACAGATTAAGACCTTTATTAATGCTTTTTTCATTCATTCATCTATTCAATTCATTTACTTATTTATTCATTCATTCCTGATGATGGGATGACTTGTACAATTCCTGAAAGGCTGACACTGCACATCATTAGAAAACCCAGAAAGAAACCCAGATAGAAAGGAAAGGGGAGATGCATCTCTTCAGTGACGGGCAACCAAATTGATGGGTATTCTTCTACTGAGATACCAAAGTCACACTGAAAATCTTGCATTTGAAACAAAAGCTTCTGGGTTCCCCAAGCTACATACAGGAATGGAGGTGGGGGTTGAAGTTTCCTCTGATAGAAGACTTTTGAAATAAGTACAGTCAACTGGAAGAAAGGAGACAAGGATAATCTGACAACAGTGGATAACCCAAAATTCATTTCTTTTTTGTTTGGAATGCATGATATGATTGTTTTTAAAGTAGCTGCTTGACCTTCCTATTTATGTTGAGCACAGGCTGAGATTAAAAAGGGTTTGCATTCCCTGAACATACTCCTGAAGTGTCCCAAGAATGTGCCAACGGGTGGGAGAAAACCAGATTGGAACTTAAAAACAAAATCTGTGTTGATGAGAATCATAGTCACAGTCACAGAAAATCAGTGATCAAATGGATCACAAAGGTCATCCTGTACAGTGGGTAACTGAACATGGATTCCCTCAGAAACATCCCCAATAAGTGCTTAATTATCTGGAAAAACCACTAGTGAGTAAAATGTCCATTTCTTAGCTAACCCATTCTACTTTAGGATAGTTGCATTTGTTAGGAAGTTGTATTTGTTGTATTTGTCAATTAACAAACATTCATTAAGCTTGTTAAACTATCGAATGTCAGGCACTGTGCCAGGCTCTCAGGGTACAAAGACAAATTTTAAAAACAAAAAACTCAATCCAGAGATTCTAGAATGTGAGAGTGAGAAGGGATAAACCAGTCTGGTTGTATTGTGGAGCATGTATATATGAGAGGTGGCATTATAAGAACTCTGGATTTGCAGTCAGAGGATCTGAGTTCGGATTTAGTTTAGTAAGGCTCTGTTTCCTCATCTGTAAAATGAAGGAGTTAGACTAGATAATCTTTTAGTTTCTTTCCAACTCTCAATCTATATTCTTAGATAAAAGAAAGTACTATATAGCCATCTGGGAGGAGATTAGTGCCAGATTGTGAATGGCTTTACATGAAGCATTTTTTTTTTATCCTAAGGGCAATAGGAAACTACTGGACCTTTCTGAGCACTGGTGTGATGTAATCAGACCTGTGCTTTAAAAATGTCACTTACATTTTCCTTGTAAAGAACTTTCCCCTTCACATTTGGCCAAAATCTGCCTTCCTTTAATTCAACCAATTACTTTCAGGTCTCGCCTCTGGCAGATCATCAGGAAAAGGCTGTGAACCCTGGATAGCCTCTGAGGATTGATTTTTTGGGGGAGCCTACTGTCACACTTTTTTTTTGAATTCTTCAGCTAATCCTGTCTGCTCCTTCAGCCCAAACCAAGAAAAGGTCCTTTACTTCTTTTCTTCCAGGAAGGTGACTATGTAGGGTCATGGCTATGTGCTACAATCTCCCAAGAGTGCAGAATGGACTTGACAGCTTTCTATCGGCCTTCCTGGATGGGGGAAGAGAATGCCCTCAGACACCTGTGGTGCCATCAGAGCTCACAAATGTGCAGGCAGTCTTTCCAAACGGACAGATTCATGTACTGGAAATGCAGGACCGATGATTTAGGAGTATATGGGATGGGCCACTCTTTAGCTGTGTGACCCTGATCCAATCACTTCGCCTTTCTCAGGCTTCTGTAAAGTTTCTTGTATAGTTAAGCTGTTGGTACAGCTGCCAGGGTCCCCTTTCTCCAGCCCTTTCCTTCTGATTCTGCCAGCCCCATCACATCTCTTTGCAAAAGCCTGGGAAGGAAGACAGAAGCTTAAATCTTTCATAATTACCCAAATCATTGTTCCTAAGTGGTCTCTGATTGCAGCACTAAAACCCTTTCCCACTGCCTGCCCCTGGACCACTTGGTAGAGTTTGGGATATTTTTTCCCTTTTCATTGCAAAGGAGATAGCTTATCAGCATGCAAAGTAGGTCAGAACCTTAACAGAGATCTTTTCAAATGCTTGGTTTTTTTGAAGTCCCACTCCCAACCTCCTTTTGTTTCTTCTGCCTTTTTATGGTCTCTCCTGGCCAGCCTCCCTTCCCCCCCCCCCAGGCCCATTTTCTAAAGGCACACCAACTTCAAATGGCTTTAAACCAGCCAGCCAGAGCTGCAAATGATAAGCTAAATTATAAATAATGCCCGGCTCTCACCCAGCCAGTGCCAACTGTGCCAGCCTTGGACCAACTGCCATAGCCCTGCTCAGCTTCAAGCCCAATGCAGCCATTATGTCAACAGGGTGCCGCTTGCATTGATCTGCTTGAAAAATTCATGAGCTTGCTCCCTCTGCCCAGCCACAAAGCTGGAGGCCCACATTTTCACCAAGCGCTACAGAGACAGTGAGCTTACGGTAAAACTCCATCCCCAAGGACACATGAGGTATTTGCCCCAGGTAGCCAGTATATATGTGTGTGTGTGTGTGTGTGTGTGTGCACATGTACATGTGTGTGTAGATGTATATAGTGTGCACTTTTCTGAGGATGGAATGGGGAACAGCCATCAAGAGCTCTGACTAATAGTGACCTGACTTTCTCTGGAAGGGTCACCTTCAAGGGCTTCTGCCTTCTCACTTTCAATGTGGGGCAGAGAGATTCACTAGCAGGAAGGAGTTGCTTATTTGGACAGGACGGTCTAAGAGGTCTAAGAGAAACATTATTTCTCCTCAATAGAGAGCCTGATACATTGTTAATCAAGATAATAATTGTAAGGGAGTGGATCTGGATGTGAAATCTATATTGCTGGGTTATTTTGGAAGTATAATACATATTATATACATGTAAATACACTGTGCTCATACATATTATGCCATACATAATATAATACACTAATATGCTATTATATTTGGGAACACAAGTGTTTTTAGAACTGTATCTTCTATGATGATATGTATGTATTTATTTGAATGCTATGAATGAATAGCATCTATAAAGTGAAGTTTGTTTTTGTTTTTTGAGTGGGGAACAAATATGGCTCAGGATGCGGAGAAGAACAGAGAAAGGGAGAGAAAAGGAGGGATGGCATCTACACCGGGCAAAGACTGGTATGGGTGGCAGAACCAATGCTCTCAGGCTGCGTTTCTGAAAGAGAATATTTCTAGAGCTGTGCTTCCAAGACAGATTACTTCATTGAAATGGAACAGGAAATGCCTCAGCAGAGAGGTTCCTATTGATGCTTACCTTTGATACCTCTGCCATGATTTTAAACTATGCACATACCATGGGAGTGTGTGTGTGTGTGTGTGTGTGTGTGTGTGTGTGTGTGTGTGTGTGTAGATGTGTGATTGAGGAATAGACAAGTGCTCTCAGGAGACATTTGGAGAAGGAGGAAGTCATGTGGTCTGGGTGTCAAATGTGACTTTAATTCAAAGTTCATGATTTACCTTGCTTTCCCATTTTCATTAAATACCTTTTACTGATGATTTCTTATGTCATATTTGGTTTGTTCTGTAGGTAAATACACTAGATGCAGGCTCAAGTGAGAGATTGGAATAACTACTGATTCAAAACAGCACCATGAATGGAAGGAATAATGACAAGTCCCAGACTCCTGTGGGAAACACAGGGTGTTTGAGCTATATAATATAACACATATTTCCATGTGTTTTACTGTTCACAAAATGTATTCCTTAGATATGCTTTATGGTAGAGGGTTTTTTTTTTACATTCCCATTTTACAGATGAGGAAATTAAGAGAAGTTAGAGGATCATGTTCCCAGGATTATAAGAGAACAGCCAAGACTAAAACCCAAATCTCATGACTTTCTTAATGCTTTTCCCACTATATCTCTGGTACTTCTTTAGTAAGATGAATTATTTAGAAGAATGTCAGTGATGACATTTCGTAACCCTTTGGGCACTCTGCACAAGAACTATCTCCATGCCCATCATTTTGGAGAATCAGAAAAGAGGCACTCATTCAGCCTTTTCTGCACACAGTATAACAAATATCTTCCTCTATTCTAATCCTTCCTTATATTCTCCAATCTATCCAGCCTCATGCCCGGTTGGAATAAAGAAGAATTTTCAGCCCCAAGTAGTCTCTGTGGAAGCAATAGGAAAGAATGTGAAACAGGTCTTTTCTACAGTGGAGTTCCCTCTGGATAAAACTTTGTTGGAGGTTTCTCTTCCTTGTGCACACCCTCAATCCACCTTTATTCAAAGCTATTCTCTCTGTCTACATCCTAAATTGACCTCGGATATTGTGCTGCATAAGAATAGAGTTTGGCTAAGTCCTCAGTTTGAGTGTTTCCTAGAGAAGCCTCAGTGGGGATACTAGAGCTGAATAGAACAGTTCTAGGTGACTCTGGATGCTCTGAACTTGTGTATAGGAGGTGGTACTGGCTCACTGGCAATCTTGTGCATACACTGAATTCCCCAGAAAGCTTTGGGGTTTTTTTGATAGGGGAGGGAAGGGAAGCAGATGGGTAATGTCAAGCCAGGAGCCATCTTTCCCAAAAGCACAGATATGCACTTGCGCACGAGTGCACTTATACCCAGACATACACACATGCAGACACACATACTCCTCCTTCTAATTATCCTGCCACTGGGGGTGTACTACCTTCCATCTTTCCCGTGGGTTTGGTCTAATGACTGTGAGATGATGTACCACACACAGCAGAGAAGCCAACAGTGCTGGGCAGGTCTGAAGATGCTGGTTTTCTCACCTCTCCCGCTCTCGCCACCCTCCTCACCCCCTCCCCTCTTCTCACTCCTCTGCAAGGAGAACGACAATGCAAGTGTGAAGATTTCATTCTGGAGATGCTCCCACTCTCCCTTGCCTTTCTAACTCAGAAGCACCACTTCCCTCCTTCCACATCCTGACACCACCCCCCTCACCCCATCCTCCAACTGGCTTCCAATTCTATATCCTAGGATGTCCCAGCAATTCTCCCTCTCCCTTTCATCCTTCCCCTATTTCAAGGTGGGGTATTTTCTCCCAGAATGTATCACAGATGTCATTTTGCCTACATATACTCTGTGGGCTAGTTAGTTTAGGATGAGTGGGGCATGTACCAAAACTTAATTGGCTGAAGTATTTGGGGTAGAGAAAGCAGGTGAGTATCCATGCTTGGGATAACCACCATTCACTGCTTTTTTCAAAGGGGAAGGACTCTTTGGTGAATCTTAGAAATTATATTATCTTTAGCTCTCAATGTGTGAATATCATCTTCCTTCTTCCTTTTCTGAGCTTTCCATCTCTAGGCTCTTCAATGAGGAGGAAACAAAAGGGAAAAATATATCTCAGATCTATATTGATTGCATCCTAACCAAAGACCGAATATGTCTTCCCAGTCCAGAAGTCTTCCTTTTCCTTTTGGCCTTACTCTGGGACGCTGTGGGGGGGTATGATTGCTGTTTTCCAGAGGAGGGGTGGGTGGATGGGCATATTTAGGTTTGTTGGACTAAGTAAATTGCCTTTCTTTTGAGAGAGAACCAGAGGGAGAGAGAAAATGAAACAGTTTTGCCACCTCCTCATTAGCTCCGAGTCCCAGGTGAGCTGAGGAGCAAGAATATCCTTTTGTGAGACTGGCAAAGGATGGGAGTGTCACCATGGCGACGCTGTGAGGCTCTTTGGAGCTGGGGGACCATGGCCTCCCTTGCCAGCTTTCCTAGAGGCTGAAGCCAATACCCTAGACTAGGGCTAGGGAAAGCAGAGAGGGAGTTCTCTGGGTTGCAAGAGGTCCTAAATTGGGTTTCACAGGCAGTGCCACAAATTTCTTACCTTGTCTTTTCTTGGAAGACTGAGCTGATGAAATCCTTCAGAGCCTCTGGCTAAATCCTGAGGTCTTTAGCTTGACTTTGGAGATCCTTTAGGATCTGGCACCAAACTACAGATTAGTTTCTTTATAAGTGTTCTGAGGAGTGAGTAGAGTAAATAATATTGCCGCCATTTTTCAGATATGAAAATTGGGACTTGAAGAATAATTTGTCCCTGGGCCCATTGCTAGGAGAAATGGGAGACAGTTCTTGATTTCAAATCTGGCATTCTTTGTACTATAGATACTGCTCTTTGGCTACACTACCCGAACTTCCAATAACTCTCACCTTTTACTAATGTCATCATTAGATCCCCAAGAAACACCTTTCATAACTCCACCTCTTCACATTTGCTCCTGCTGTTCATTTGCTTCCTATTTCTTCATTTCTTTTGGGAATTCTATTCTTCCTTCTAGGCAAAGCTCACATTCTACCATTTCCTTGAAGTCTTCCTGCATAATTCCAGCTCACAGGGTCCTTGAGCTCTGAATTCCTATAGGAGTCAGCATTCATTTGGTTCTTTAATAGAAATAAAAGGCAATAAATAGTATATTTTAATATCTCTGTGACTTACTTTGCCAACTAGTCTGTAAATATCTTGAAAGCAGAGTCTGTACCTTATAACTCTTTAGAATCAGGAGTTCTTAACCTGGGATCTGTGAACTTTTCCCCCTGATATTTGATAACTATATTTCAACACAAATTATTTCCTTTGTAATCTTATGCATGTCATTTTATGCATTTAAAATACTATTCTAAGAGGAGCTCTATAGGATTTACCAACCTGCCCTAGGATACGTGAAGCAAATAATTAAGAACTCTTGACTTGAGATTCTTTCTTTTTCCAATCCAGATCAGTACCTAGCATAGTGTCTTTAGCATTCAGTATTTGTTGATTGTTCATTTAATCATCTTTAACTGGACTTTATGTCAACTAAGTATGAGACATAGGACTGCAAACCTAAGAAATAGTTATAGGGATAGAAGAGCTGAACTTTTTTTGTTCTTACTTATATAAACTATAAATTGTGGCTCCATACTATCTGCCTAGCTCAGTCTAATCTAATCCAATTCAATTCAACACACATTTTTAAATATTCTACTTTGGGCAAGCCACTCCTATTGTACGGATTTGGTGCTGGCAGGGACCTATGAGGCCATCTAATCTAGGCTGACTATTTTACAAATGAGGAAACCGAGGACCAGAAAGATTAATTGATTTAGGTCACACAGGCATTGAGTGGAGAAGTGGGTTTTAATCTAGCTTCTCTGGCTCCAAATCCAGCATTCTTAACCATGATTTTTAAAGGCAACATATCACTCAGATCTAACACTCTTACTTCCAGGGGGTAAACTGGCAGAGATACCCTTATACCCTGCCATGGGGAGGGAAAACATGGAGGCTAGCCTGACATATTGATTGGTTGGAGCTAATTCCTATGTGCTTCACTGAAGTTGGGGCAAACTCGATTGTAAGTTAAGTGGAAATATTTTGATTTGAGTTAATGTACATTGGATCTGGTAAATACACAGAGTACATTACAACGCTCCCTGGAAATGTACAGTCCGATCAGCAAACAGATTAGTTTTAAGTGAAAAGACACTGGCAGACGCTTAAATTCATTGACTTGTTGAGAACGTCTAGATTTGGATACAAATGCAGCAGAGCGCTAGATCGGTTTGGTGTCTCAGCCCATCCACACGGAGAAGCTATTGATTTTAGTTGATATGCATTGATTCCCAGAAAACGGGACGGCTTTTGAAAATGAACTTCCAGTAATTTCAGGGCGAAGAAGCTGCGTTTGCCTCCACGCGAGGCTGGCTTGTTTTGTTAAATGTGTCTCTGCTCCTTGAAGGAAGGGAGAAGCAGACAAATATCTCCCTGTGAATTAAAATTCATTGATTCTTGGAGGGAAATGATGGCCTCTGTTAAAAGCTTTTTGGAAACCTTAGCATGTGAGAGTTTGAATAAAGCTTTTGTTCCCCCACCATCTCGTGCCTACCAAAATGATGGCAGTTTGGGGGCAGTCAGGTGGCATTTTCAATCAGTCGGGTATGGGCACAAAAAGGGAACTTTCTTTCTTTAAAATTGACTCTGAAAAAAAGGCCTGCCCAGAGCAGGGCAGGGCAGGGCAGGGCAATGAAACATCCATAGGATGGGATAATGGAATGACACAGTAGAGGTGGGAAGAGAGACTCAGGAGGCTCGGACCAGGATAGAGTGAAGGAGAGAAAGAAAAAGACACTGAATGGAGAAGGCAGCAAGGTCCAGGGGACAGAAGGAGTGGGATGTAGAATAAAAGGACACAGAAGATTTGGTTAGGTTGTCCATTCCTTTCCTCATCCATATGCTCAAAAATTGTGGTGCCCCTTCTGTGTTACTGATTATCCACCAGAGTCTCTGAGCCTTCCTAATATATGGGGTTTGATTTATCAGGAAATAAAGACTTTCCTTTTCTAAAACATGCATCTCCCGGCATTCAGAGTATGCTCATTTATTTTCAATGTAGTATTATCAATAAAAATAGTGATAGTCATTTATATGTTATTTTAATGTTTGTATAGTCATTTGCAGACATTTTGTGGGCAACACATACTAGTGCTTAATAAATGTTTTTCTTTTTTATTCAGCCATTCATTTGAGGCTCAGGATAATCTTATGAGTTTGAGTTGTATAGGTATCTTTAACTTTGACAGGTGAGGAATCTGAAGCTTGGAGAGCTTAAGTAACTTGTACCAGATTTATTTAGAAAGTTTTCTTCTTTATGTTTCATGAAGAGCAGAATTACAGAGTGAAGAAAGCAGTATAACCCAAAACAAAACAAAACAAAACCCGGACTTGGAGTTGATTATGAGCATATATCACTTTCTTCTTCTTCTCTTCCTTCCTTCCTTCCTTCCTTCCTTCCTTCCTTCCTTCCTTCCTTCCTTCCTTCCTTCCTTCCTTCCTTCCTTCCTTCTCTCCCTCTCTTTCTTCCTTCTCCTCCCTCTCTCTCTCCCTTCTTTCCTTCCTTCCTTCTTTCCTTTATTCCTTTTTTTTTTTTTTTTTTTTTTTTTTTTTTTTTTTTGGTAAAAATGGACTAGAGTATCACTTTCAGCTTTAAATCTATGATCCTATGATCAATGTTTTCATCCTTATCATCATATGATTACTTTCCTTTTCTTCTCTAAGTACTATCTCTGAAAGGGGGGATATAGTTGAAAATACTTTAGAATGTGACCTCTTTCTATTCAGTTAAGGAAATAACCCTGGTACTAAATCAAGTGACTGAGAATGAATTATCACACTTTCTAATTATCTCAATGGTTGACATGAAGCAGTAGCACATTTTAGGTGCTTCCTGCCCTTGCTAATGAATAGTTCTCATGGGGTATGCAGAGAGCAGAGCTGGAAACATGACTCTAGCATCTAGAGATGAAATCACTGGTCTCTGTCTCATTTCATAGAGCTCTCCTGATCTTTTGGATTTATACCATACAGATCAGCTCTGAGTAAAGATAGAATCAATCGAATCCTAGAATTTTTGTCATTAGAGCTAGAAGAGATATCCAGCTTTCTTATTTTACAGATGCAGACCTGGATCTGGGCTCAAAAATCACTGCTATTCCTTTCTATGGGTATACCCCAGGGGAATTCACTTAATCTCTCTGTGAGCCTCAGTGTCTTAATCTGTAAAACGAGAGAATTAGAGTAGATAGTCTCTGAAGTTCCTTCCAGTATTAGATCTATGATATTCTTGTCAATATCAATCACCCCCAAAAACCCAAACCCCCAAACTCAATAAATTTCATAACAATATACAACTCTAGAATGAGGTAATCTGCTTAGGTGAATCCTTCTATCAGGTATATTATTTTTGTCTGTTTTTTCAGATGTAGTTTTTTTTTTTTTTTTACTGGGAAGTGAGATTTAGGGAGAGTGTTTATAATGATATTAGTACGACTAGTTCCAATGCCTAGCAACCTAAGGGGGAAGAAAAAAATCAGGGTAGGTAAAGACAGACAGAAACTTAGATATATCAAATAACAAGTACAAAGCCAACTCCATCTTCTTGTTGAAATGGCATAGAACAGTGATCCCTCAAATTAAAGCATCAATTACTTTATAACCAGTCCCACATAAATGATGATCTTTGTTGTTTCTAAGACATGTTCCCATTTCCCTCTTCTATCCTCTTTCCTCTAGAAAAGGAGATGATGAAACCTTCCATAGGAATCCACTTCACAAATCATTGGATTTTGCCCTTTATACAGAGAGCTATGCTGGTATCTAAGAAAAAATATACAGATTAGATAAGTTAAGATCCATGTTCTCATAGAGCTTACATACTAATAGGAGGATATGACACTAATACAGGTAAAATATACACACAAAAAAACATGATTAGTTCATGAGGGTTACAAACTACAAGGGAGAAAAGGTTAACTTTTTGTTGATATTGTTCACATTGTTAAGCAAAGTTATTGGTAGCATCACAGGGAATTTCTTAGCTAAAGCAGCTCTTACTTAAATTGAGTTTTAAAGCATGACTAGAAAGTCGACAGAAAGGATAGTAAAGGAGTGTTCTAAACATAAGGATCAGCTTGATCAGAGCTATAGAGATGAGAAGGTGTGGAGCAAAGACTGATAGGGTACTAGGACATAGAGATATGATATTAGAGAAAATTTTGTCCAACCTCTCATTTTACAGATGAGGAAAACAAAGGCTGAGAGATTATTTTAAAAAGGGCAAAATAATAATTGTCCAAGGTCACAAAGGTCACAAACCCAGTTTTCTGACTTCAAATGTCATGGTTTCCTATCCCTTATGCCATGTTTAATGATGAACAGATGGATTTCAGCCTCCACTCCCAGTCTTTTAATAATGACTTCATCTTTT
This sequence comes from Sminthopsis crassicaudata, assembly GCF_048593235.1. Lineage (NCBI taxonomy): Eukaryota > Metazoa > Chordata > Mammalia > Dasyuromorphia > Dasyuridae > Sminthopsis > Sminthopsis crassicaudata. The sequence continues at coordinate 518,766,088 of NC_133619.1, forward strand.
TTTTTTTTTTTTTTTTGGCTTCCAAATAGTTTCTTCTTCTTTCATGACAAAACATTGCTGAAGTTTTTGCTGTAATTTTAATCTCTCTATATCACCTAGAAGCAGCAGGAAAAAAATGAGATCTGATAATGAATGATTACAACTCTCAAGTTAAGTCTAGTTGGTTGACTAATCAATTTGGTTAAGTGAAAATCCATAGCAAATGAGTCGACCGCAGTATGACATTTCTCCATCCAATTTAAATTAAAATCACCAACCATAATAATTTCACAATTACTCTGGGAGGGCACACTGGAGACTTGACCTCTAGAGCAGGGAAATTGCAAACGTCATGGAGAATGAGCTGACTGGGGTGGATGAAAGTGTCTCTTGACATGGACACTGCCTGAATCTCTGACTCAACAATGTGGAAACAGTAGTCAGGGTCATTAATAACAAAAATAGACAGACAGATGGATGGATCATGTTGGACTCAAGAAAGTATGCTTGTCATCACTTGGGAAATGCATGTATATTCTCTTTTGTCTGGAAAACAAATGGATGGACTATCTTGGTGAGGTAGTATGATGGAGGTCCTGCTATTCTCTAAATATAATCCAAGTTTTCCTGCCTCCATGCTTTTGCTCATGTTATTTCTCCTATTTGTAATGTCTTTTCTACTCTAGTTTCTATTAGTATTTTAGCTTCCAGCTCAAATGCCATTAAAATTCAATCTTATATCTATCAATAAATATGCTCCCATTCCCCAAGTCAGAAGTGAGCTTGTTCTTTTTTTAATGAATGAATTGTATCTCTCTTATTTTACTTTTGGAGATCCATTGTAGTATGAGTTTGTTTGGATTAGGGATCATCTTAACCCTTGTACTTGTATCCTTTGGTCTTAGCACTGTGCCTGAAACACAGTAGATTCATCATTATCATCATCATCACTAGCAGAAGGTTTGTAAAGTACTTTACAAATATTATCTCATTTTGTCTTTACCACAACCATGATAAATAGGTCATTTTTCTTGATGATTGATGTGATGTAATGTGATTTTCATCACAGAAGTTGGTGCTTGGAGAAAATTTGGAGGTTATTTAGTTCAGCCTGCCCATTTTACAGACGAGGAAAATGAGCCTGAAGGAGGCTCTTTAAGCCCTAATTTGATTATGTTACTACTCTTCTCAATAAACTTCAGTGGCCTTATCTCAGAGATAAACTATGAACTCTGTTTGGGTTTTAAAGTTTTTCACAACTTCACTCCAATCTACCTTTTTTAGTAATCACCCTCTCACTCTCTACAATGCATCCAAATTAGTCTTCTTGACTATTTTGCAAGCACTGTGTTGTGTCTCCTATACTTTTGCTTTTACTTTGGTTGTTCATTGTGGCTGGAATATAACCCCAGCTCACCTTTGTCTCTTAGAATCCCTTACTTCCTTCAAAACTCTACTCAAGCACTGTCTTCAAGATGAAGTTTTTCCTGATCCTCCCAATCTCCCAGCCATCCCTCCCCAAACTACTTTTCACACATATACACCTAAGTCTATGAATGTATGTTGTTTGCCCACAAAAAATTTAAGTTCCTTGAGATCAATATTCTTTTTTAGTTTTATCTTTGAATTCCCCATCCCAGTACCCAGCACTTGTTAAACTCTTGGTTGATTGGTTACATAGTTAAGATTAGACAGGATTAGACCTAATTCTAATGCTAGTGCTCTATCCTACTTTCATGTTTTACTTTATACAATAGCTATTTGTAACTTGCTACTTTTCGTAACTTTTCTCTCCTAATAGACTGCATGTTCCATGATGACAAAGGACTATAGTTTTTCATGTTTAGATTCCTAGCACTTACCATAGAATATTGTACATAGTGTTTAATTTTATTTTAAAAATTTTTTACTTTAAATATGTACTTAATGAATTAATGTTAGCTCTGCTGTCTATCCCATTAAAGCATAAACTCGGCAGGGCTCTCTTATGACATACATACATTCCAGAAAACCTGACTATCTTCTCAGAGCTAATCAGTACTTTCTATTCCCTCTAGAGCCCTGTAGAGCCAAAGTGCCTTACTTCCATACCTCAAGCCTCTAGTTCCTTTCTGGTGACCTTGGACAGAATGTCTATCTGTTGACAAGTTTACCAAGGTCCGCTTCTCCCTCCCTCCTTCCTTCCCTTCTACCTCAGCTGTTTTGCTTAAAACCCCCACCCCTTCCCATCCAACCTAAATCCTTCCCATCACTAGCTCAGCCATTACTTAGAGAAAAAGAAGCAGTGGCAGCCCAGAGAAGTATGAGCTGGAGCCCAGTCCTGTGGATCAATTTGTAATTTTTCTTGTGGCAGTGCGAGAAGCATGAGCGATGTATGCACTAAATCCCCTGGATAGTCAGCAGTGAAGCAGCTTTTCCGGGACTGAATTATTTATCTGTGGGTCACTTGACCAGGGGTGAGGAAAGATCCCCCACTGAGAAAGAGAAGAGAAGCTTGTCAGAACACCAGCTTTTACCTCTCTTGGCCAATGATGGGGGACTGAAGTTCCATGGATGATATGTCCTGCTTTCAGAGCCCCCAAGTTGGGGTGACAAAACATATCATTGATTTCTAGAGCCCCCATACTGGAGAGATTAAAATATCCTGCTTTCTAGAGCCCTCAAGTTGAGGTGACAAAACATACCATTGCTTTCTAGGGTCCCCATGCCAGGGTAATTAAAATATATCTTCCTGATGGAGAAGTGATGAGGTGGGACTCCCAAGGATGGTGGAAAAAAATGGAGTCCATTTATTTCAAGGACTTTCCCCTTTATATAATGTAACAAAAACAACACTGTACACATGGGACTACATAAACAACTTGCTATTGTACGTAGTTTGCCACCAGGTATCACTCTTCCATCTGGTATCACTCTGCTTCAATCACAACACAGATTGTCACCACCCCTGACTTCTCAGGAAGGCTGAGAGCTCTTAGGGGAGATGGGAAACTGAACCAGAAATTGTTAGCAGGTTCCCTCTGGGCTGAAGGGTCTTATACCTTACCTAGAGTTCCCCCACTGACTGTGACCCTCTACACATGGAGATTTGTTCTCTTCTTTACCTTGTTCTCTTAGATACATATCCACTCCTCTTAGCCATCAGAAGAGAGGGCAGGGGTGTGCTGTTAGTCTAGAAAAGTGGTCTCCAAACTGTTTTGATCATACCCACTCATCAGCAAAATATAGGGGAAATGTGTACTTCATACAATGTATATTTAGACTCAATACTAACAACTTAGGTCTTTTTTGTTTAACTTCACCTTATTTTTTTATAGACCCAGGACATTGGTCTCATTCAATGGAAGAAGTGCAGTTTGTCAACTTTCCTGATTTTCCAAGAGTAAAGAATTCCTCATCCCTTCTAGAATGGTCTACTAAGTGGGACCAGAGACCCTTGGGAGTATAGCAGCTGACTGCAAAAGGTGATCAACCAATCAGATGAATGGAAAGATGGGTCACATCCCATTTTTCTTCAAAAACCCAGTCATGAGGCTTGACTCCAACATGATTGCACTCATCCCCTAGTAGATTGTAAGGTAAGGGCTATCTTTTTCCCTATTTGGGCCCCTAACACTTACCACAGTCCACTGCCTATTGTCTTCTGTTTTATCTAAATTTTTACTTTGAATTTATCCTTAATAAATTAATGGTAGCTCTGCTGCCTATTCTCCTTAGGGTAAAATAAACCTATGTTTATATATTTATATACACATAAGATTTATATTTTATTAATACCTATGCCTATTATAAACCTTAAACACAAAATAGAAAATGTTAAAAGATGAAATCAAGATGAGATAACAATTAGAGTGGGGAGAGACTTTAGACAACATGACCAAAAAAGAAGCCATTTCAAACAATACAGGAGAGAGGTGATAAAGCCCTGAACTAGAGTGCTGGTGAGAGGAAACAAATGGGAGAGATGTTGCAGAGGTAGAAATGACAAGATTTAATAACTGATTTGATGTATGGGGTGAGGGAGAGTGAGGAGCTGAAAGATAACACCAAGGCTGTGAACCTAAGCAACTGGAAGGGTGCCCTTCATAGAGAATAGGGAATTTGAAGGAGGGGAGGAAGTTTTGAGAGGGTGGGAGATGATATGATGGAATCTATGATATAAATCACACCTCATCCATGCTTTCTCATTGTAATGGGATGCACTCTATCCTTTCTGAAATAAAAATAGGAAATTTAGAGCTCTTATCCACTGCCTCAGATTGAAGATCTTGTTTTCAGAAGGCTCTTTGATATAGCCACAATATGGTATGAGAGGAAGGGAGGGAGTATTCTGGACTGGGTGGAGGGAAGGTCTTGGAGTTCTTCTGATGGTACCTTTGCAATTGCTGTTGTGAGTCACTTAGCAGAGGGTAGATTAAAACCACCCAGGAAAAATTTATAACCGCCCTGAAGGGCTGAGAGTTGGGCCCAGAAGGGGAGTAGATGGGAGTTTGTACAACTGAGAGAGAAGTTAGAATGGAGTAGGAAGTCTCAAGAGAGAAAGATAGGTGTGATCATGTTGGAGACAAGATCCATAATTGGATTTTTGAGGGAGCATCTACAGGATTCAACGCATCTTTTCATCCATCTGATTGGTTGATTATCCTTTGAGGTTAGCCTCTGTGTTCTCAAAGCTCAAGTCCCACTTTGTAGACCACTCTGAGGAATTATTTGCTCCTGTGAGGAGCACATCAGGAAAGTTGCCAAACTTTTACAATGGCTAAAATCAGTGTCCTGGGTCTATTGAAAAATTAAGGAATGATTTTTTTTAAATGAGCAGTCGATATTTATCGAATGTCTGCCATATACAAATTCCTGCCCTGAGGTTGGATACAACCTTACAAAAATGGATAGAACATAGTTCCTGTCCTCAAATAGTTTACTAACGGACATGACTGAAACACATGGGAAAGTGAGGCTGATGACTTTGCATAGTTCTGTATCACTTGAATGAGATTCACACACAATTCAAAATTCCATGTTGTTATTGGTCTTCTTTGAGAATGAAGGATAAACAGCAAGTGTAATAAAAACAAAGTAAAGCAGCAAAGGAGAAATCCTGAAATAGTAGAGCTTCCCAGATTTAATCCAGGGAAGCCAGATAGGAAGAGATGCTTATGAGAGCACCTTTCTTTCATTTCTTTTCCTTCCTATATGCAATGACCCCACCCTCCATGCCATTCTAACTTCATCAGAATCATTAAGCAAAAAGAACAACATGACTGCTCCCACAACTCGAATGAATTAGCTGGTAGTCATTAACTCCCTGGAAGAACCACTATGTCTCACTATATGTCCTGCCACTGTATCCTAAGGACTTCTGGCTTTGACAGCTGCCCTGAAATTGAGCTATTATATATATATATATGGTCTCTTACAAGTCAAGCTCCTTGAGAAGCTGTCTTATTTCTCCTATTTGTATCCTAAATCTTTAACATACCAAGTGATTTATCATCCATATATTTTTCCTGAGGAAGCTAGTTAAGTGTTCAAATCTCGCCATAGATATTTTCTTGCTTTGTGATCCTGAGCAAGTCCCTTCATCTTGTTTACCTCAGTTTCCTCATCTGTAAAATGAACTGGTGAAGGAAATGGCAAACCACTTCAGTGTCCTTGCCAAGAAAACCCCAAACAGAGTTACATAAAGTCAGACACAACTGAACAACAGAATTCCCCCCATAGAATCAATAGGGAATCACTAACTCTCCTTGAGCAGGAGAGTGACATGATCAGGCCTGCACTTTAGTCATTTGGCAGCTATGTGGATCATGTAATGGAAAAGAGAGATACAGATTGGAAGCAAAGAGACAAATTGGTTATCTATTGTCAAAAGTTTAATTAAGAAGTGTTGAAGGCATGAACTGGGTGGCTAACTGAATGGAAAGAAAAGGACAAATGTGAAAAATTTCAACATAGTTAATAAGACTTCACAACTGGACATAGGATTAAAGGAGAATAAAAGTTGATCATGACTGATTTATAAATCTGGGTAACTGAAAGGATTATACAAATAGGGAAGTCAGTAAAAGGAGTAAATTTTTGGGGAAAAGATAATGGGTTGAGTTTCAGATGCTTATAAGATATACAAACAAGAATGTCCAACAATCATTTAGTTGAAGATGGGAGACTGGCAATTAGAGGAAAATGAGAGCTGGATATGTAGATTTGGGAGTCATCTGTATAGAAATGATCATTGATCTCATGGAACCAATAAGGTCATCAGGCAATAAGGAACCACTGGAGCTTATCCAATAGAGGAGTAATGTACTAGATCTGTGCCTTGGTAAGATTGTTTTGGTGGTCATGTGAAGAATAGCATGGAGAGTAGAGGATGCTTTTATCAATATAACCCTTTGAGCAGGGCAGAATGGGGATTATAACCCTCTTTTTCCCAATAAGGAAACTTGGGTTCTAAGAAGTTAAGTCTTACTTAAGGTCATGCAAATTGAAACCAGGATTCCCTAACTGCAGCTCCTGGGCACTCACCAGGTATTTGAAAGCTTCAAGCCCAATTGAAAAATTAATTGACTAAAGAAAAGAAAGACTTTCAAGGGATCCAGCACTATTAGTGGAGGGGGATGGTGGTGGTGTTGCCTCAGACCTTAGAGTCAATAAAAGAAAAGGTGTGAAAGAAGAGAAAATGTGTGAATAAAGGAACTAACTGGAGGAGGAAAGTTTGGGCAGCCTGCCAAATCAACAGACAGGAGTTCGCATCTGCCAAGGACCCATTTTGTTCTTATTCATTCACACTTTCTCTCTTCATTGACATCCTATCAGCTAGTAAGGCTCAGATTCCATCCCTGTCCCCAAGGCCTTTATCACCTCATTAGTTTTTAATTGTCCAGGCCATTTTCAATGTTTTCTGCAAGTGGGAGGGCCAGACTCCTTAACTGCAAGGACTATCCTTCTTTGATCAGCTCTCTCCCTCATACTTTATTTTACCACTTGTTCCAAATTTTCTCTTCAACTCTACAAAACCCTTCCTACTGATCCATCTGAGAGCTATCTCCTTCCCTCCTGCTTCAGAGAGAAAGTTGAAATCATTCATAAAGAGTTTCCTCTACTTTCCCCTTCTATTCCTCCTGACCTCTCCATAGCTTCATCTGTCTTCTCCTTTTCTCTATATTCTCTAAGGACAGATAGGTTTTCTCTTTATTGAGAGTGACACCCTTCCAGTTCTGTCTATGACTCCACACTCTAGACTTTTTCTCTTTTTCTTTCTCATTTGCTTCTTCCATTCAGCTTACAAATGTGCCTAGATCTCTCCAATCCTTAAAAATCCTGCAGCTGACCATGTCATATCCTTGAGTTATTCTTTTTAAAATTTATTATTATTATTTTTATTTTTGCTGAGGCAATTGGGGTTAAGTCACTTGCTCAGGGTCACACAGTTAGGAAGTATTAAGTGTCTTGGGCGCTGGATTTCAACTCAGGTCCTCTTGACTTCAGGGCCAGTGCTCTAACCATTGTGACATCTTGCTTCCCCAGCTACTCTTCTTTCTCTGAAAAAACTTCTAGAGAGAATTATTTATAGTTCTTGTCTTTACTTCTTCACCATCCACTCACTTCTCAACCCCTTCAATCTGATTTCCGACCCCCCCTGCTTGACTGAAACAGTTCTCTCCAAGATTACCAGCCATTTCTTAACTTTTGCACTGATGGCCTTTTCTCAGCCCTCATTTTCCTAGACTTCCCTAAAGCTTTTGGCCTGTTTCTTCCCAGATAGACTTTGCATATCCCCTTCCTCCTTAGCTTTTCTGACGTTTGTCCTCTTCTGATTGACTTTTCATCTGTCTGTCCATTCCTGCTCGTTTTCTTTTACTGGCATATTAGCTAAATCCTGTCCCTTAAAGATCCTGGGCTTTTTCCTTCCTTTATATGCTCCCATGTATTCAATCATCATCTTAATACAGATATATAACAAATGTATATGTTGTACCCTAGATCTCTAGATCCATATTGTCAACTTCCTGTTGGACTTTTCCATCTGGATATATTATCTGCATCTGAAATGAAAAATGACCAAAACATAATTCAAGCTCCTTAAGGCTGACAATTTCTTCTGCTTTCAACCAATCTCTCAATTCAATAAATATTATTAAAATCCTACTATGTACCAGACAGTATGCTGAACATTGGGGAATACAAAAAGAGCCAAAAAGTAATTCCTGCCCTACAGGAGCTCAAAATTAAATGGGGGAGACAACAAATATATGCAAACAAACTATGTACAGGATAAATAGATAGCGAGTACGGAATAGAGGGAGGGCACTTAAATTTGGAGAAGTAGGTAAGGGGTCCCTAGAGAAGATGGGATTTTAGCTGGGACCTTAAGAAAATAAGAGAAGTCAGTAGTTGAGCAGAGAAGGGAGGGCATTCCAATTCTGGGGGAAAGCCAAAAAATTGCCTTCAGTGAAGAAATGGAGTGCCTTGGTGAAACAGCAGGTGTTATTGGACTAAGTCAGGGAGTAAGGTGTAAGACGACTGGAAATGTAGAAAGGGGTTGGGTTATAAAAGGCAAAATTTTGATTCTGGAGGCAATAGGGAGCCACTGAAGTTCATTGAATAGAGAGAGGAATGTGAATGCTCAGACCTTCACTGTTGGAAAATCAGACTAGTTAACTGAATGGAGGATGGAAAGGAATGGGGTCTGCCTCAGTTCCATCCACTGGAAAATGCAGTGGGAAGAGCACCAGGCCTGGAGTCGGAATACTCATCTTCCTGAATTCAAATATGACCTCAGACACTTACTAGCTATGTGATCTTTCAAATCACTTAATCCTGTCTGCCTCAGTTTCCCTACTTATAAAATAAGCCAGAGAAGGAAATGGCAACCCCCTTTAGGGATCCCAAAATGACTCAATAAACCTAACTTGCTCATTTCATGGAGCATCTTGGTGCCATGGGGGATAGAGTGCTAGACCAGGAGTCAGATACGTACTAGCTGTACAATCCTCCTTTGCCTCAGTTTCCTTATCTCTAAAATGAGTTGAAGAAGGAAATGGCAAACCTCTCCAATATCTTTGCCAAGAGAGTCACATATCACTGAAAAAAAAAATTACTGATTTCCCTTTCGTAATTGTTAGTGCTTATTCACTTCTCAGTCACCTTGTATTATACTTATTTGTACCCTCTGTTTGAATGAAAGCTCTATGGAGACAGAATTTGTTCTAGTTTTGACATTGAACTCCCAGGAACACATAGTAGGCACTTAATGCTGTTTGAATCGAAAGGAATTATTGTACCTTCTCATCTTTGTTCATTCTAGCACTCATAACGGCCTTCCCCAGAGCTGTGTTTGTTGAGTTGAATTGACAGGCATATAAAAGGATATAGGGATCAATAGACAACTGTATCAGCATCAAACTGGCATATAAATCAATCAACAAATATTCTCTGAGTGACAGCCTATGGATTAAGACACTGTGGTGAATGCAGAGAGGTCTAAGACCTGATTTCTGCTCTCATGGAGCTTACCATCCATCTGGGAGATGTCAGACAAGGTTAGAAGAAGATTGCATGGCAGGCTATGTTAAATACCCATGGGTGGAACAGATTCTTAACCCATAGGAGGAAGGGAGCTTGGGTAGCTCAGTCAGGGAAACCTTTGTATGGCTTGGAAGCTGGGTTTTAAAAATGACTGGGGCAGCTACATGACATGGTAGATAGAGCATCTGCTCTGGAGTTAAATTTGACCTCAGACATTTACTAGCTGTGTGACCTTAGGCAGGTTCCTCAACCCTGATTGCCTCCAAAAAAAATGATGGATTGATTTCAGCAAGAAAGGGCATGGTGTCACTGGGAAATCATACTGGTTTTGGACTCTGAAGATCCAGGTCTTCTCTGACATTTCCTTCCTAGCTCTAGGAGAATAGACAAGTAGCTGACTTTTTCTCAATGCCTTAATTTCCTCATGTCTAAAATAGAGTTAATAATATGTGTACAACCTATTTGATCAGGTCTTGTAATGAATGTTTTTATTTCTGTAAAACTTAAACTGTCATAAAAATGAGTTATAATTCTCAAAGGAATGAAAATGAAAAAAAAAAATAAGCAATTACCCTGTGCTGGAACAAAAACTTAGCAAGCTAGCGTCTGCCCTCAAGTATTTGACTTTCTTTTGTTAAAATTTGAATCATTTTTATTTCATATAATGTTCAATATAATCAATTTTTATTAAAGCTTTTTATTTTCAAAACATATACATGGATAATTTTTCAACATTGACCCTTGCAAAACCTTGTGTTCCAAAATTTCCCCTTCTCCCCGTCTCCTCCCCTAGATGGCAAACTATCTACTATATGTTAAACATGTTAAACTATATGTTAAATCCAATATATGTATACATGTTTATGCAATTGTGATATTGCACAAGAAAATTTAAATCAGAAAGGGAAAATATGAGAAAGAAAACAAGATGCAAGCAAATAACAAAAAGAGTGAAAATTCCATATTGTGATCCATGCTCAGTTCCCAGTCCTCTCTCTGGGTGTAAAAGGCTCTCTTCATCACAAGATCATTGGAATTGACCTGAATCCTCTCACTGAAAAGAGCCACATCCATTAGAATTGATCTTCGTATGATCTTGGTGTTTCCATTGTACAATGATTTCTTGGTTCTGCTCATTTCACTTAGCATCAGCACACGTAAGTGTCTCTAGGTTTCTCTGAAATCATCCTGCTGATTGTTTTTTATAGACCAATAATATTCTATAACATTCATATATCATAACTTATTCAGCCATTCTCCAACTGATGGGCATCCACTCAGTTAAGGATATTACTTTCAAAGGAATGGAGGAGCTAGAAAAATGGAAATAGAGGACTGGAAAGTAGATGGCACTTGGAAACAACTAGAAAGGAATATGAGGAGGAAAAAAAAAAGATAAACTCTTTATGCTATTGAAAATAAAATAAAAATAATAGCACATATATATGACAAACACATATATTCATCTATCTCTATATATTTAATTTAAAACATTAAAAGCATTAATTTTTATAATAGACCTGTGCTACTATGATCATTCCCATTTTACAGATGAGAAAACTGAGCCTCAGAGAGGGTAGGATTTGCCTAAGATCACACAGGTAGTAAAACTAGCAATAGGAATTGAATTCACATCCTCTGACCCCAGACTTCTGGCTCTTTTCAGTGAACCACCTGGTATATGGACAAGAAAGGGGTAGGGCATTTGGAAAGGGTACTGTTGATTGCCTGTCTAAACTGTATCGCTGGCTTACTGACATTCCCTCCCCACTTCCTGAGTTCCTGATGGAAGGATGGTTCGTGGTCCTGCCCATGTTGGGAGGCTATATTATGGATGCAAGGTGTAGGAAATAGAAATTATTAAACTCAAAAAGAGCGACAGACAGAGTAGCCTTTGTGCGGATGCAGAGTTGAGAAATTATGCTGAAGCAATGCATTGCAAATCAGCCTCTGCGAGGCAGCGAGGGGCCTTTTATTCTCCCAGCCCAGAAGTTGCTTCTGTAGCTTTTGTATGCAGCCCAGGCGGCCCTTCAGGGAGGAAAGAGAAGCCAGCAATTTCGTGGCTGATTGGCAGGCTGTCCTGAGCCAATAAAGATATTTGTTTTCTTGCAGAACTGCACAGAGACTCAAATCTAGGCTCCTCAATTTTCTTTTTCTTTCGTTCTCTTCTTGCAATTTTGCCCTCCCTCTTTCCCATTATGAAAGAAAATGAAACTCAGAGATGCTTTCTCTCTTGCGCTGTTTAGTCCTGACCTGGTCTCAGAGGAGACAGAAATGGCGCCCTGCTTAGGTACCAGTGGGATTGAATGGGAGCAGGTTCAGGGTGGATGTGGCCCTCCCAAAACCTTCTTGATTAATCTGAACATTCTGAGCATCCCAAAGGAGCTTGACAGTTCGGCTTGTGACTCCTCAGGGCCATCCCATTGGGAAATCACAATTCATTAGAATATCTAGAAGATTTAGTCAGTCTCCAACCAAATCTCTTTATCATCCCTCACAAATCTCACCCTTCAAATCACAGGGATTCCCCATGTGAATAGCAACTCGATATAGGAGAAAGCACTCTGAACTTAATTCCAGGAAACCTCGCTTTAAATCCTGGTTCTGATATTTACTAGGTAGGTGATAATTGATTAACTCACTTGACTTGAGCCTCAGTTTATTCATCCATTAAATGTAGAAAATAATACCTTAATTCTGCTTAGCTGGACTAATTACTACATATATGACTTTGGGTAATCTGCCTTACTATCGGTTTCCTCATTTATAAAACGCAGGGGCTGGAATACAAGTCCCTTTCAATGCTAAATATATGAACTTGAATATATAAAAATTTCCAAAATAATGCACAGTGATTTTAGGAGGGATAGCCCTCTCAAAGTGGGAGGGACAAAGCCTCATGTAGGATGTAAGGAACTAGGGATTTCATAGGGGAAAAGGAAGTGTGTGCAATTCCTATGGGGGTAATGGGGTACTGCTAGTGCCAAAGTGTGGAGATAGCAAATAGAATATTGTATATGTGTCAAAATCAAAAGATGAGTATTGGAAAGTGTGTGATATAAGACTGGAAAGGGAAGAACCAGATTGCAGAGAATTTTAAATGCCAAACAGAACTTAGAAGTGATAGGGAACTATAGAAGACCTTTTAGTAGGGATGGGTTAAGGTTTGATACCTGTTTTAGGACTATCTAGTTAGAAGACCTTTGGAGGAAGAACTGGAAAAAGAGAACTGGAAACAGGAAGACCAATTAACATACTATTGCAACGGTCCGTTTAGGTTATTTTTACAAGGTCACACAATGATTTATTGGGAGAGTCAGAATTAGGACCCTGGGGTCGAGATTTACACTCTAATGTTCTAGAGTACTTCTTCTATTATGTCAACATGACCTCTCTTACTGATATGCAGGCAGTACATTTACTCACTAAAGGGTTATGTTTGAACATTCAGAATGTATTTTCTGATATAAATTGTTATACAGAATGGTTAGGTCCCCAGGCCAGCCCTCCAAAGCCTATTTAACTTACAATCTTTCTAAAGTTGTAAAATCTTAAACAGAAGGGATTCAAAGGTCACTTAGCATATCCCATACTCCAATGAAAATGCTTTTTTTTTTTTTTTTTTTTTTTTTTTTACAACACACCCAACAAATAGTCATGGACTCTCCACCTGAAGACCTCCAGTAATGGGGAATTCTATCTCTGGAGACAGCATTTCATTGTTGAATTTGAGATATTTCTATTTTTTAAGTTTAAAAAATATTTTTAGTTGAAATTTGCCTTTATGAACTTGCCACTCATTTCTCCCACTTCTGCCCTCTGGGACCAAGCAAATTAAGTCTCCTACCTCTTTCAGATGATAGTCTTTTTAGTACTAGAAGACATATCATGCTCTCCCTTAGGTCTTTTTTTCTCTGGGCTAAACATTTTTATTGTCCTCCTTGGGACTCATTTCAATTTGTCAAAGTCTTTCATATAAAGGGGTGCCCCAAACTAAACTCTGTGTGATCTGTGGAGGGCATAGTACCCTGCCACCAAAACCCCTCTCCTGCTGGAGATTAAACCTCTCTAACTGCAGCCTAAAGTCTCCTAAGGTGTTAGTATGGCCACCATTCAATTCATATCTTTGACTCAAATTAAACGTGTTGCCCAATAGTAATAATAACAATTTAAGGTTTGCAGAGCTCTTTCCAGATATCCTCTCATTTTATCTTCCCTAAAATCCTGGGAAGTAGGTATTTTTATCATCCCCATTTTACAGATGAGGAAACAGAGACAAAGGCCCATATTTGCCCAGAATTCCATCAGTGTTTGAAGCTAGATTTGAATTTGTGTCTTCTGGACTCTAGCACTCTACCCACTGTACCATCCAGGTGTCCCTGTACCACTTTTTATTGTTATTAAGCTTACAAAAGACCTCAATGCTCTGTTTAAAAATAAAAATAAAGGCTCCATGGAGGAGTGGATAGGGTGCTGGACCTTGAGTCAGAAACACCTTGGTTGAAATCTCACCTTGGACACTTAGGAGATTTGTGACCTGCTTTTGAGCTCTCAGTTTCCTTATTGAACAAGGGAGGGACTTGGCTTCTAAGGTTCCTTCCAGCTCTATCAATGATCCTTTTCTGAACACGTACATAGATCAGTAAATACAAAGAAAGCTTGCCACAAATCACAATATCAGATTTAAGAAGTTATATCATCTTCCTCTTTTGTGGGCTTACACCCAGGTATCCAATATGTAGCCCATCTGTTTTTAGCAAAACTTAAAAAAAAAAAAAATAAATCAGGGCAGCTAGGTGGTGCTATAGTGCACAGAGCTCTGGGTCTGGAATTGAGAAGACTCGGTTTTGAGAATTCAAATCTCTGACACTTCCTAGCTAGGCAGTCACCTCACCCTTTTGCCTCAGCTTGCTCATCTGTAAAATGAGCTGGAGAAGGAATCTTTGCCAAGAAAACCTTATATGGAATTGTGAAGAATTGGACATAACTGAAAAATGATTAATCAACAAATTAGCTTGAACACATGAATTATTAGGATAGTGGGATCTAATACTTGCTTAAGATTGTGTAACAGATTCAATTAATAATTGTAATTGAAATTGAATGTCTAATTATATAATTACATTAATACATATATTGATTTCTGGTCATGTGCTTATGCATTGAAAACCTACTATGAGGCTACTTAACTATTAAGTAACCTGTTCATGCCCATATTGCACCTATGAGATTGATTTTTTTAAACTTAAGTTTAGAATTTTGCATTTAAACCAATTAAAAAGGTCAGATTTTAGTCGACTAGGAAGAGCCCTAGATTTGATGAGGACTGACTTCAAGTCCTAAATTTGCCATTTATTTCTTATGTCAACTTGACAAGTCATCTAACTTCTCTGACTCTCGGTTTCTTCCTCATCTATAAAAGAAGAAGATTTGAGTTGTTAGTCCTTTGTTCTTGAAGAGGACCAATAATATCAATAGATGATTTCTAAAATCCCTTGTCTTTCTAAAAGGATGATAATGACTAAATTTATTGCCTGGAACTTGGGTCATTATCCTAGTCCCTTGGTTAAGTCTTACTTTGATATCTCATTATGGTGGAAATGTCTTTAGAAGTTATATCAATGGAATGAAAAGCCTTAGCAGGTCTTACCAAGTCGGAGTGGTTTTGAGTATGGGTCCAATGTTAGAGTATGTGTTTGCTGTCCAAAGACCAACTTGAGTAACTTAAAGAGTCTTATCATAAGGGCGATTATTTCTTTTCTCACAAAATCATCTACAGAAAAAAGGGATTGCAATCTGTGTCCCTAGAGAGAATGTTCCCTCCAGTGAAATCATCAGGCATTTGATGAAGATATATCAGAACCAACCTAACAATGCTATAGGACATCCTTATCAAATTTTAGGTTCTGACCATTATGTCAATGTCAAGAGCACTTGTTTTAGAGCCAAAAGACCTGGATCTGAATCCTGATCATGATGCTAATTAACAGTGTGATTTTGGACAAGTCACCTCAGTTCTCTGAAACTCAGTCATTCCATTCATAAAATAGAAATAATATTTTTTTGTAATCCCTAGTTCATGAGGTTGTTATAAAGTTGTAAATGTCAGTTAGTCATAGAATCTCCGAGTTGCAAAGATACCTCAAGGGCTATTTTGTCAAACATATGTCAAAGTCAAAACCCCCCTCAGCCATACAAGTGTTGATCCAGCACCATTTTACAGGCCTTCAGTGCTCAAGAACTCTTTACCTTTGACAATAATCCATTCTACTCATTGATAGCTCTCAGGATTAGAAAGTTCTTATTATCATTATGTCACAATGATTTTATGTGAACATAGTTTCATAATTTGAATTTGGGGTATCAGAAGCAGATGCCTCTCTGTCTCTGCAATGAAGTGAGGTTCCTTCTCCCTTCCTTTGTGCCATGCACTGAGCAATTTCTACAAAAAATCTAACAGGATGCAAAAAGTAGGGAATGATAATTCAGATGAGAAACAGACAAGAGCCCTAGTTGGGGTAGGGAAGGCATGGGCATATGATTGGGATATATGGGGTGGTTATAGGGATTAGCACTTTTGTGTGAGGACTTGCCATACCCTTTTCAGGGCTGCTCATCCACTTTGGTATTCAGCTGTTATCCAGCTCTTACTGTGGCTCCAAGAACCTGTAGCTTGCACAGCGGTTATACCCCAATAAGACCATCTTGGCAGACAGGCTAACCAGTTTGAGGGTAACTGACAGTGAGTTAGGGGAATGTTTACCCACAGCGTGTGAAGACAGAAGAGTTTGTCCAAAAGGCCATGAAACAGGCCCTGTGGAGTGCTTAAAACTTGGTCAGACATCAAAGACACAAACAAGGTCATCCTGGACCATCCCCAGCCATCCTGACTTTTGTCTTGCCCCCAGACTATGATGGCTCTGAAAGAGAGCGTGAGTCAGCCAACTTGGTGCAACTCTGCCTTGCTTGAATCCCAATTCACATACAAATCAAAGCATCACCCCACGATGTCACTGGTCCTCTTCCAACATGCGGGACAAACAATAACAACAACAACGACAAGAGGTGAATGATTAAAAGATGAAGTCCTGACTTCTTTCTTTTCATCTTCTAACACACACACATACACACCTTCCCTTTTTTCACTTAAAGACAGAAGGAAAAAAATTATATGTGGGAGCTAAGTAGGTTACATAAAAGACTTAACTAAGGGTTATTGGTGCTCCAGGGAAAAGCACCCAACTTGTTATACATTGAGTCACTTTCATTCAAAAGACATTTATGAAGCACCTGTTGTGTAATTACATCATTGGCACAGAGTCAAAGATAAATAGTAACCTTTCGGTACTCTGTAGTTTAAATTTTGTAGGAGAGAGATGATAATTATACAGAGACATAGGTGGATTAGAAAGTCACAAAGGGAGTAAAGTGTCATGATCAGATCAGATCAGATACTAAAAAAAATCTTTGTCAACTCCACTAAAACACATGCTAGATATTACAGTCAATCAATCAATATCTATTGCACACTTACTGTGCTACAGGCACTGTGCTAAGCACTGGAGATAGAAAATGAAGCAAAAGACAATCTTGTGGGTGGAACAGCCAGCAGGGCAGTGTCATTGGACTGAAGAGTATGTGTTGGGGAATAAGGCATAAGAAGGCTATAAAGGTAAGAGGGGGCAGGGTTATGAAGGGCTTTGAATGCCAAATCTCATTGTGTATTTTATCTCAGAGATAATAGGAAGCCATTGGAGATGATTGAGTAGGGAGAGGACATGGTAAAACCTTTATTCTAGAAAAATCACTTTAGTGGCTGAATAGAGGGACTTAGGGCAGGCAGACCCATGGAAGGCTACTGAGGTAACCAATATACAGATGATGAGGACCTGTTCCAGAGTGGGGGCCATCTCAGAAAAGAGAAGAGGATTATTTGAGAGATGTTGCAAAGGTAAAATCAACAGGTCTTGTTGGAATGTTGGAAATTGGGGATGGGGGATACAAGATATGAAGAATTCAGGATGATTCTAAGGTTGCAAGACTGGGAGAATGCCTTGTACAATAATAAAGAAGATAGGAAATGGGGAGGTTTAAAAAAAAGATAATGAGGTCCATTTAGGATATATTGAATTTCAGATATCTACTGAACATCTAATTTGAACTGTCTGAAAAGCAGTGAGATTGGTCAACAGAGAGTTTGGGGTAGGGTAGATAGATCAGCATAAAGGTGATATTAAATCCTTGGGAGCTGAAGAGATCCCCAAATGAATTAGTATATAGAAAGAAGAAAAGAGGGTCCAGGGCAGAACTCTGAGGGTCATCTACAATTAGAGGAAGTGTTCTAGAAGAAGATGAGAAGATGTTGGCAGGAGACATCATGTGATGAGAAATGAAGATGAAAGGAGAAGAAAGAGCTCATGGCAAATAGTCTCAGTTTTTTTCCTGTAAAATAGGAAACAATATTCTCAGCTGAGAGAATTGGGGGAGGAGAAATCTTGGGAGGTTTGAGGGACGATGAAAAAGTTTGGAAGCGCTGCTGTGAAGAATGGGATAGTGAGTTAATAAAGGAAATATAGAAGGATTGCCTACAGGCTGTGAGGGCCCAAATGAGGTTGAACACAGAAAGAATTTGCAGTAGACTCAGAAGAGTTCCATGATTTTCTCCATTTTCATTAGCAGCATGTGGGTAGGAGTGAAGACAATGAATGATTATCACAACATTTTTGTGTGGTGTGTGGATATATGAATAATAATAATAGCACTTATATAGTGATTTAAACTTTGCAAATGTTATCTTTATAAATATTATCTTTTTATACTCCACAAATACTATCTCATTTGATCCTCACAATAGTCTTGAGAAATAAATGTTATTGTTATCACCATTTTTCAGATAAGAAAACTGAGGCAAACTAAAGCTGAGTGACCTGCTCAGCCAATATGTAACTGAGGTGGGAACCTACTGTCTCATGCCTTATTCATTGTTCTATTTATTTAAAGGACTTCATTTTAAATATTGATATCCTCTTAAATTACTTTGATTCCCAATTCATCAACCTGATCTTCATTATCACTCCACTCCAGGTGCTTACAGGGATATCTTTGATCTCATCACCACCCCCAAGGGTCCCACTTTCACAATTTGTAATTCTGAAGTTCCTTTGACCATGAGCTGTCTCTTCAATTCTCTCTGCTTTCTTCCTAAACTTCACCTCTCTCTTTATTGTGACTGCCAGCCACTGTGAACTAGTGATGTACTAACCAATATTTGCAATCAGTTCCTGGTTGTTAAATATATAAGTGGGTCACACTTTTATGTTTCTTTGAAATATTAACATTTTGTCCATCACTGCCTAAAGTCTAGATGACCAGCACAAATAATAAATCAATCCTGATTTTCATTATCTGCCAGTTTATAAGATATAAATTCTCATAATGTAAAGTTAACAATCAGCTCTTAGCTGTTTCCAGAATGCCACTATTTAAACTTTTTTCCCAAATATCATCCCTACTCTGCCCTCACTTTTCTATTTTCAATATCTTTATTACTAAGGTTAACTACATTTATTGCAATTCAAACTATCCTCTTGAAAAAAAAAGTCCCATCTATTCCAAAATTATAAAATACATAGTACTTTTCATGATAGCAAACAACTAACTAGAAGTAGACACCTATTGACAAGGGAATGGTTCAACAGATTGTGATACATGAATAACTGGAGTATTACTATGCTATAAGAATATTAAGAGTTCAAAGAATCACATGAAAACTTCTGTGAACAGATAAATAGAACCAAGCAACAACACACCAAATGACTATAGTGACATAATTGAAAGAACATAAAAAAGTAAAACTAAACTGTATAATTAAACTTGGATTTGGAAAAAAATTTGAGAAAATGTACTGTCTTTCTTTTTCTAAGAGATGAAAGACTATAGCTGTGGAATGTCACATATACCATCAGGCATAGTCAATATGTTGCTTTTTATGACCTGATTTTTTTCTTTTTTAAAAAATTGTTGTATAATAGCTCTTTGGGGAAGGAGGTGAAGAAGGGTAGACTGGAAATTGAAAGAAATGTAAAAACAAGTAAAGGAAAATATCATTAAGAAGCAAAGTTTTACATAATCTTTTATCCTTAAATTGATTCCTTCGAAATTCTATCCATCCTCTTCCAAAACCCAATATTGGATTGGAAATGAACCCAATCTTTTCCCAAACTCCCATATTGGAATTTTTTTCCCTTTGCTTTTTTATCACCATCACCCTTCTCCTCAGCAGAAGACTTCTCTTACTTCCCTGAAAAAAAAGTTGAGACCATTCAGCACAAAATACCTTTCCCCCCAAAATATTATTTCTAACCACGTCAGCATCATCTCTCATCCTTTTTTATTCCTGTCTCCTAGGAAGAGATTAATCTTCTCCTTGGGAAGGCCAACCCCTCCACTTGTTATCTTGTTCCAGTGATCTGTGTATTCCAGTAGTTTGTTTATTTGATAATCTCTCCCACTAATCTTTTATTATTAACTAGCTCATTTCCATTTGTTTACAATAATGATCCTACTTCTCCATCCTTAAAAATACAAAATCAAATCAAACAAATAAACAAACAGAAAAAACAACCCTTTCACTTGATCCTATTCATAGTCGAACTCCTAGAAGAAGCTGATTTTATCCTTTGCTTCTACTTTCTGGCCTCTACTTCATTCTTAGCCCTTGTATTCTGGTGTCTGAGCTCATCTCTCAATTGAAACTACTGTCTCTACAATTATCTGGGATCTCCTACATGTCAAATCCAATGACCTTTTCTCCATTAGCATATTTCTTGGCTTCTCTATAGCTTTTGATGCTATTAATCATGCTTTCCCCTGAGGCACTCTGTTCCTCGGCTTTTCTTGGATTACTCCAGGTTCTTCTCCTATTTGACCATTTCTCAATTTCCTTTGCAGGATCTTCTTCCATATCCCATCTCTTCAAGTGACTCTGCCCTAGGCCCTTTTCTCTTCTCCCTACCCATAAAATATGGGTCCACAATGCTCTCTATATAAGTGATACACCCAGATTTGAATAATTTATTCTTAGTATTTCTCTTGAATTCTAGTGCTACATCACAATAGCCTATTTATGCCTTCCCATCTGGATGTTCTACGGTCACCTCAAATTCAACATATCTAAAACAAAAGCTTTCTCTGTTCTCGATTTCTTTATTTCTGCTGATGGTACTATCTTTCAACTAGTCACAGAGCTCCCTAACCTCAAAGTAAATTTAGTCTTTTCAGTCCCTTCCTATGCAATCAGTAGTTAAATCTTGTATGTTCCACATCCATTCCGTTCTTTACTCACAGGCCTACTACCCTATTTCAAGCCGTCATTACCTCTCACCTAAACCATTCCAATAACTTCATAATCAGTCTCCTTGCCTTCAGTCTATCATCTCCTCTCCAATTCATCCTTGACACAGCTGCTAGACTGATATTCTCAGAGTACAGTTCTCATGCTATTACCCCTCTGATCATGAAAGTCCAATGGCTCCCTCTTGCCTCTTGCATAAAAATACTTTGAAATCCTCTGGATTGTAAAGCCCTTTCACAATCTAGTTCCAGCTGACCTTTCCTGGCTTATCGGACATTTCTCCCCTTCATGAACTCTATATTCCAGCTAAATTGGCCATTAGCTGTTTCCTGGGCATGACATTTCATTTCTCACACTGTGTCCCATTCCTGCAATGCATTCTCTTCTTATCGTCCCTCCTCCGATTCCTAGTTTCCTTCAATGATTAATTCAAGGGCCAACTTCTATAGGAAAACTATCCTGGCTTCCCCCTCTCCCAATGTGTCTAGTGTGTTCCTAGTTTTCTCTCCTCTTGAGATGATTCTGCATTTCATTTTCATATTTACTTTTCTGTGTTTGGTGTTGTTTCTTGCGGCTGAATACAAGCTTTTCATTTTTGCTTTGTATTACCCCTGTCTAACACTATACCTGGCGGACAGCAGGAGCTTAATAAATGCTTAAATGGATGAATGAATGGATATGTGTATGGGTGTTTGTGCATCCCCATTCCTAGACATAAAGAAGCTCATATTGTGGATTTTTGCTTTGAGAAGCAGTAGTTATTTTAATGACTGGTCTACTTTTCATCAGCATAGGCAAATTTTTTTCCTATAGAAGGTAATACAGAAATGGGGGAAGAAAGACAGAAGGGAATAAGATGACATAGTCGAAAGGATGCTAGGCCTGAGTCAGGAAGAACTGAATTCAAATCCTGCTTCTAATTAGTTGTGTGATGCTGGGCAAGTCATTTAACTTCTGTTTACCTCAGTTTCCTCAACTGTAAGGGGGATTATAATACCATTTTCCTCCCAAGATTGAAATTAAGGGTATAGTGGATCGAATGGGAAGCCTGGAGTCAGGAAGACTCATCTTCCTGAGTTCAAATCTTACCTTAGATCTTATTAGCTGTGTGACCCTGGGCAAGCCAATTAGCCCCATTTGCCTATTTCCTCATTTGTAAAAAGATCTGGAAAAGGAAATGGCAAACCACCCCAGTATCTTTGTCAAGGAAACCTCAAAGGGAAGGTTGGACATGTCTATCACCCAGGGTTATTGTGAGGAACAAATGCAATATTATTTGGAGTACGCTTAGCATAGGAACATAGTGGTATTTTATAAATGACAGTGATGGTGATGATGGTGATGGTGAAAGCATCAGTGGAACAGAGCTGAAGTTGAAGAGCAGCCTTGGCTACGTAAAATGACTTAAGAGTCCCACATTTCTTCCTAGCCTGAGGAACAAGGGTAAGCCTATTTCATCTGACATTGGCCCCCCCCCCCACTGCTACCTTACCAAGTCCTTCTAAATTAATTCAAACTGAAGGAAGTAGGTGCCAATTCTGTTCCTTTTTAGGAGGTGAGTAGTTCTCCTTTCCTTTCCATATTCCCCTTGCCATCATATTCTCCCTCCCTCTCCACAGCCACAGGCTGACTCATTCCATCCACCCCCATTCTCTCCCCAACTCAACACCCACACCATGTCTCCTTTCAGTAAGTGTTATTAAGTAAATTGTTATTTAGGTGTTTGTTATTTGGGCATTTTGGAATGAGCGTGTGGTGACTATTTGAGGGTGTAGGAAAATTCCATAATTTTTTTCCATTTAAAATGAATAGAAATGCAGTTTTTGTTAAATAAGTTTTGCCTCATGGAAAATTTTCATAGTATAGATTTAGTTTGTGTATTGGATGTTAGCTGTCATTGCACGTGTGTGTGTGTGTGTATGTGTATTCACACACACACATATATGGGTCCAGGTGTCAGTATATTCATGACTATGTGTCAAATACATTATATTATAATAGATTAAATGATTTTCATGGTATGTTCCAGTCCTGAAAAGAGAATATGAGCTTATGCATATTTCGTTTTTATTTTTATCATTTTATTTTTCCCAATTACATGTAAAAGCAATTTTTAACAATTTAAAAAATTCTGAGCCCCAGATTCTCTCTCCCATCTGACCTAATTGAGAAAGCAAGAAATTTGATAGTTCTATATATGCAATGCTTATGTATATTTCAATATGCATACGTATTTGTTTGCATATCTGTGCTTTTATCTGTATCTTTATGTCTATGTGTGTACATGTGTATATATATATGTATTTGGATATACATGTATATATATATATATATATATATATACACACATTTGGATATATATATCCAAATTATATATATACACACACACGTATATGTAGAACAGCAGTGTGGTAGGTAAAGTAGAACTTGGAGTCAGAAAAAACTCAGAATTAAATCCTTCTACTCCTGACACTTACTGAGGTGACCTTAGGTAAACTAGACAACTTTTCTGTGCCTCAGACAAGTTTATGATTTGCTCACATGGAGGGGATTCCTATATTGGAAGTATTTAGTTCTGAAGAAATCATTGATTTTTAATGACTAAAGTATTTCCTAAATTTCAGACATGCACCATCATCTGAATTTAATTCCAGAGTACTAGAATTTAAAAGCTGGACATTTGCTTTTGGAAGAAATTTATGGTCATTAAATGAACTTTGCAATTTCCCAAGTACTCTGGAATCATTCCTCCTTTAGTTCTTGGCCCAACTTGTCCATTTGTACTGTCCATTTAAGATACAAATGCTGATGGAACAAGTTCTATTATTGTGAATTAAAATCTGAACAATAGGCATTCTTCATCCATTTGGTTTTTCCTGTGTGAATAGTTGTCAGTTTGGGGGAGTGCTCATGAATTCCCCTGAGAAGGCTCTGCAGTGTTGCAAGATCCGATGCAATGAGCAGATAGCATCATCTACAAACAGGAGTTACTGGAGAATCTCACTATCCACGGGGAAATTTTCTTCTACTAGAACTCAGCATTAAATATCCTCCATATGACATTGATGAACCCTTTTGAGGAAATGATTTCACAAGGTATCGAGGAGAGCAAAATGCCAGAGATAAAGGGGAAAAATCTCAGAATTTATCAATAGCAACTAAGACATCACCAATGACCTACATGCCTACTTTCCAACTATATAACACATTTGTGACACTAACCCACAAATGCATGAAGGGCATCCTCAATGAGAATATTAATAGGATACAGACAGACTTTCACAGATGATATTCCACTGTGAATTATATTATTACCAACATACAATTGACTGAAAGATGTAGAGAACATAGGATCCCAATGGACTTAATGTTTGTTGATAATGAAAAAAAGCATTTGATTCAGTAGTGCAAAATGCTGCTTTGAAAGCTCTTTTTCAACAAGATATCTCCCAATAATAATTTTAAATTATTCAAGATTCCTTGAAAGATCTGTCAATATAAGCTTTCAAAATCCTGGTGATAGGTATAACAAACAACAACCTTGTCCCACAACCCTCTGATCATTAACATCAGGCAAGTCATGGAAATGGGGGAGATAGGTTTGCCAAAATGAAAAAGTAAATAATATTACTAAGGGCTGGGGATGATGATTGTAATTCACTTTTCTGTCTAATTTAATGTTCTCCTTTATATAGAACTGGGAATCAGGAGGCCTGGGTTCTGGCCTACACTAATTTGCAGTGTGACTTTGGGTAAATCACTTCTATTTGGGTCTCACATGTCTCCTCAGCAACATTATAGATTAAATGATTTCTAGTCTGTTCTAGTCCTGAAAGGAAAGCAGACTCTCATTGAGGAAATCAGCTTGAACCTAACATAGAAGCAAAAAATTAAGGAGGTGGCTCTGGGCAGCATTCAAAGAGAAAAAAGAAGGGAGAGGAGAAAGTCCCACATTGTATAGAAGAGGAGTTCCTTTTGTCAAAGGATGATCTGACTAGGGCAACTATTGGAAATGGGAAATTAGGGTGAAGGGGGGATTTAACAAATAAAATGCTATGAACCTCAAGGAGTTTACATTATAATCAAACAAAAAATTTCATATCTTTTCATGGACATAGAGCATTTATTAAACTTTAAAATGCTCTATAAATGCCTATTGTTATTATTATTATTCAATCAGGTTAGATGGCTTTATTCTATGAACTTTCTACTACAGTCTTGCTGAACTCAAGCAGTATTTGTAGAGCAATATAGGAATATATCGAACTAGCTTTTCTGGAAAATTAGGGGCAGGGGAAAGGTATATATATATATATATATATATATATATATATATATATAGTATATATATATATATATATATATATACACACACACACAAACTTTCAAGTTACATTATTGACATTTTCTTAAATATAGAAAATCAAGGCCTGATTTGTAGCCATGTTTACAATGAATACTTAATAATTGGCTCTCCCAAGCTGTCTAGATCTGGCTCCAGCAGGTCTGGGTAACCAGCAGTTGCCTAATAAATATAATGATTGATTGTACTGGACTTGAATAAAGGTGACATGTTTTTAAGTGCTGACTCTACCACCTATTAACCGTATGAACAGAAACCTTTCATTTATCTTTTCTGAGCCTCAATTAGCTTATCTGTAAAATGGAGCCAATAATACTTTCTCTGTATTTCTTCCTCATAGGGTTATTGTGATGGTCAAATGAAATAAGGATAAATTGTATATGTATATGTCCATACATTTGGATGTAAATTTATACATGTACACACAAATGTGAATTGCAAAGTACTTGGTACTTTTGAACTTTAATCAATAATGGTGCAGTGGATAGAGTGCTAGTCCTAGAGTCAGGAAGATCTGGATTCAAATCTCATCACAGACATGTAGTATCTGTGTGACCCTGGGCAAGTCACTTCACCCAGTTTACCTCAGTTTCCTCATCTGTAAAATGAGATAGAGAAAAAGATGACAAACTATTCCAAGTTGTTTGCCATGAAAACTTCAAATGGGATCGTGAAGAGAATGAAACAACTGAACAACAAAAATAAAAATTAAATTAAAAAGTCAAGAGTGTGATTATAAAAGTGTAACCTTAGGACAATCATCTCTGAGCAGCCCTCGGTTTCTTTATAAAGTGAAGGGTTGGACTAGAATGGCCTCTAAAAGCCATTCTAGCTCTCAACCTCTGATCCCATGAAATGTTTGTAATCTATAGTTGTAAGTGACATACGCAAAGCTGATATTCAATTAGAAAGGAAAGTTAATAGTCCCTGATTTGAAGATGGTCCCAGACTAAAACTTCTTGTTAGGATTTTCGGTTCATCTTTTATGTAGCCACACAGAGACCAAAGGGGTCTAATCTTCCCTTCCCACAAATTCTGTCGGATTAGACTTGGCAGAACAACTGATAGTCCTTTGAGGATAGACTAACAAAGGTAGAGCCCTTTGAACATATGGATGGTGTCATTGATGTTTTATTTATTTATTTTTGTCATTGATGTTTAAAGAATGCTCATTCCAAGTGAGGGCAATCGGGCAGTACAATGGACAGAGTGCTGGGCCTGGAGGCAGGAAGGCTCATCTTCCTAAACCCAAATCTGTGTGGCCCCAGACAAGTCACTTAACCACTTTGCAAACCTTAAGGCAGTATATAAATACTATATGTTATTATTTCATCTCCTCAGAAAACTTACTTTTCTGATGCAGATCAGCAATTTCTTCTGCTTTTAGCGAATTTCCTGAGGCAGTGAGCTGACCCAGACAATAAGTGTCTGAGAAAGGACTTGAACCCTTCTTCCTTACTCCAACACTGATTTCTAGTTCCTGCATGAGGCTGTGTATGTAAACCTTAAAGTACCATAAAACTGTCAGCTGTTACTATTATATTTCTTGCAACTGGCTGGGTATAGTATGTGGCCAAAGAAGAGAGGGTTTTTCCCCACTGTGAAGCTAGTGGTCCACAAGTGGGATTAACCTTATAACCTTACCTCATTAGAATTAATATCCTCTAATCAGATGAATTCACTGGCCCAAATTTCAGAAATTGTTAAATCAGGGAAGATCTGGAATCTAGGTAGAGCCAGAACTAGAGACTAGTAGATAACACACAGATGTGTGTATGTGTTTGTGTATATATATGTCCATACTTTTTGATGTATTTTTATATATATACACACGAATATACATTCACATATATTGACAGAAAATTTCACATTGCAAGACACATCAGTATTTATTTTATATTGAGTCACCTGTGTTATAGTAAATGCTCAAAACCCCTAGTGATGAGCAGATTGTGAGTACTTAGAAAGGGAAGTGTTGATTATGAGAAGCCCAAATAGAGAACAGATAATGCAAAATTGACCTCATTTCTTTTTTTAAATTCTTTTTTGTGTGTGGGATAACTAGTCTTTAGATCACAGTAGTGCCATCAACATTTGGCAATTTGACAAAGTCCCTCACAGTTTTTAAGTCCTGAAAGGCAGGAGTAAAGGTTGACTGGTGTTTGAAATTGTTGTTCATAATATCAGAAATTTAATTCAACCAACATTTATTAAATTTTTGCCATGTGCCAGACGCTGTTGCAGATTCTGAGAACACAGAAATTAAAACCAAGACAGTTTCAATGGATTTACTTTCTAACAGGAAGAATACAATATTTTTGCAAATAATATAAAAGTTTTGTCTAAGAAAACTGGACTTGGAGACAGGACACCTGAGTTCAAATCCTGTTTTGACTTTTATTATCTGTGTAACATGTGGTCAAGGTTATTTAACTTCTCTTGGCCTTTTCCCCCTCATCTGTAAAATGAGAGATTCGGCTTGATGAAAAAGGGAATAAATATTAGCACAGTGGATTTAGAGTGCTGGCCTGGGAGTAAGAAAGATTCACTGTGTGTTAAAATCTGGATACTTCTTTGCTGCGGGACTTTGGGCAAGTCACTCAACTCTGCCTATCTTTCCTCATCTATAAAATGAGCTGGAGAGGGAAAGAGGGTCAACTACTCCAATATCTTTGCCAAGAAATCCCCCAACTGGAGTCTTGAAAAGTTGGGCAAGACTGAAACCACTGAACAACAACAAATATCAATTTATTAATCAATAAACATGTATTAAGTATCTACTCTGTGCCAGGTACTGTGTTAAGTGCTGGGGGAATACAAAAAGCAACAAAAGGTAGTCCTAGCCATAAAGGAGTTTATAATCTAATGAAGAACAGCATACAAACAAATATATACAAAGCAAGCTCTATACAGGATAAATAGGAAGTGAGTAACACAGGGAAGGCACTGGAATTAAGAGAATTTGGGAAAGACTTCCAGTAAAAAAACAAAAGAGATTTTTAGATGGAACTTTTAAAAAGGCAAGGAGGTCAGTGGTTGGAGCAGAAGTAGAAGAGTTTTTCAAAGATGGGGGACAAAAAAAATTCTTGCAGATGAGAAATGGAGGGATAATGGAGACTAGTGTCACTGAATTGAAGAGCCTGTGTTAGGAGAATGGGAAGGGAGAATGAAGATAGGCTATAAAGGCTTTGAATGCCAAAAAGGGCATTTTGTATTTGCTCCTAGAGGTAATAGGAAGACACTTGACTTTATGGAACAGGGAGGTAATATAATCAGATCTATGATTCAGGGAAATCACTTTAGTAGCTGAATGGAAGATGGATTGGAATGGACAGACACTTGAGGCAGGCAGACCTACCATCAGGTTATTGCAATAGGTGTAAGGTGATGAGGGCCTGTACTAGGGTGGGGTCAGTCTTAAAGGAGAGAAGGGAAAATATTCAGGTCAACAGCCTTGATACCAGGATGAAAAATAGTGAAAAATACAGAATGACTCCTAGGTTACCATGTAGCAGCCATTGTGCTAAGTAAATGCTTTTTAAGATATTATATTACATATATTATCTCATTTGATGACCTCTAAATCTATGATTCTAAAACAGTCATATTTAGAACTTGTTGAATGGCCAGATCCAAAGATGGATTGTTAATGGATCCATGCCAACTTGGAAGCAGGTTTCTAATGTAATACCCTAGTGATCTGACCTCTGCTCTCCTCCACATTTTTATCTGTGACATCAAAGCAAATATAGATGATCTATAAATCAAATATCAGATTTGTAGATGACATGAAGCTGGGAGCGATACATAATTCATTGGATGAATGAAATGGGATCCAAAAAAATCATGACAGGCTAGAACAAAGCCTGAATTTTAAAAAAGGCTAATAAGATGATGTTTAATATGGAAAAATGCTTGGGTTCAAAACTAAAAAGCACAAATACAAGATGGGAGTGGTTAAATAGCAGTTCTCATGGAAACTACCCAGGGGTTTTTGGTGGACTGACAGGATCTTCGAAAATGTTATCTTAAGTTACATGAACAGAAACAAAGCACCAGAATGAGAGATTATGGCTCTCTAGTTCTTTATTTTAGTCAGATAGTATCTAGCGTATTTTGTAGAGTTTGTTGTTGCTGTTCAGTCGTTTTCAGTCATGTCCAACTCTTTGTGACCTCCTTTGTTTTTTTTTTTTTTTTTTTTTTTTTTTTTTTTTTTTGGCGGATACTGGAGTTATTTGCCATTTCCTTTGGTAGCTCATTTTACAGAAGAGGAAACAGAGGCAAAAAGAGTTAGGTGACCTGCCCAGGGTCACATGGCTGTCCACTATTTTGTAGAGGCAGAATGTCCAACTTTAAGAAGGACATGGACAAGTTGGAATCAGTATCTAGGGGAGTGTGACAGATTGTGAGGGGACTTCGCACCAGGCCAGGCAAGGGTCCATTGAAGGAACTGGAAACATTTTAGCTTAGAGAAGAAGAAGATTGAAGGAAGACATGAAAGTTGTCTTGAAATGCAATATGAACAAAATTGCTGATTAGGAAGTAGGATAAAGTTTGATTGGATCTTAGGTCTGCCACTAGTTTGTCACATGAACTTAGACAAAGATCCTTGGCAATCTGTACTTTAGTGGTACCTCTGGGAAATGATGGAATTGTACTAGATGGGGAATAAGCACTTGTATAGCACTTATTATGTGCCAGGCACTGTGCTAAGCACTTTACAAATATTATCTCACTTAATCTGATGATCTCTAACTCCGTGCCAGTGCTAATATTTTGTGCCTCAGTCTATAGAACTCCATCCAGATTTTAAGACTATTTGAAATGATCTCATGTGGAAAAGAGATTATACTTGTTTTCCTTGGCTTCAGAAGATAGCACTGGGCACAATGAGTAGGGGGCTGCAATGGAACAGATTTCACCTTGAAATAAAGGGGAAAAAAACTTCATAATAATTTGAAGAGTTCAAAGGTAAAAAGGTTTGCCTCTATTGATGGACATCTGGATGGACCAGAAAGTCTAGAGGAGATTCCTGCTTAGATGTGAATACTCCTGTTGTTTTGATTCTTCATTTTTAGAGAGAGCCAATGACATCACAGAGTGATGACTTGAAAGTGACAGATGACCTTCAGGGTCTTTTCAGATGTGAGAATCTGTGAATGCCCAGGGAGCCTAGATTTCAAATCTTGTGTAGAATGAAGAAACTCCTCGATAGGAACTTGAGTCTGAGGCCCAGAAAGGGAGCCCTGGGTGGCCACACAGACTCTGGAGGATGGGCAGGAGCTTGAACTCTGTTTTAAACTTTGCCTTTACTCTTGCTCCCTATGTCCACAGTTTGGAAGGGCTCAGTAGTGAGGCTCAGGGAATGTGTGTGGGGAGAGGTAGCCTCAGTCATCAAGGCAAAGTTCTTAGGCTCAGAGCTTTCCTTCTTCATTAAGTGAGAGAATTGCCGTGCCCTCAAAGGACAAAGGAGAGTAGGGTCAGGGGAGTGACCCTCCTTCCCCACAACATTGCTGACTTAAAGCAGTGTTGGGTATAAATGAAGTGAACCATCAGATTCCTGTCAGCCAATGATCACAGTCCTTCCAATACCTAAACATTTAGAGAAAAGGAGATAAAGAGACCACTTGTTTACATATGCATCTCTCTTCATGTATGTACCAATCCTGTTGTTTCCAATAGCATCAGTTAGGAAGCTGCCTGATGCTCATGCCTTGCAGTTGCTTTCCTGTTGTTTCTGCATCTGGCTGTCAAGAGCTGGAGTGGGTGTATCAGGAAGAGAAGCCTTAGACAGGCAAGAATAGAGAAGCATTGGGGGGCTCCAGGCAAAGCACAGGCAGACGCAGGAGAAAACCAAGGTGTGTGAATGTTTCATCAGCTAAGCCTCCTGTTGAGGGGTGGATAGTCTGGGTCTCCCAGAGGGACGGGACGGAATGTCATAAGGGAGGAAAGCTGATCTGGGGGCTTATTTGTCACTAGATTTTGAAAACTAAATTGGAATTAAGTTGTTATCTTGGAAATAAATATTATAATTTGAAAAGACTGAGAGGAGAATGGGCTTCTTTAATAATTCTCTATTTTCTAAAACTTAAGCTTCATATGAGAGCTAATGGTCTTCATATTCATTAAAGTTAGACTTAAAAAAAAGAATATTGAGGCAGCTGAGACTTTAATAACAGGCAAAACTCCTGGGCAGTGCATATGACCAAAGATTATAACATATGGTCATGGGGGGGGTATAGACTACTTGAGTAAAAATCCTAACCAGTGGCCAAGAATAGACCTGCATGGAGGAAGGGTGGTGGATAACATAAGCCATGAATGTTTTTCTAGCCTAAGGATTTGACCGTTGTTGATATCTGAATAAGTTTTGGAGGTAAAAAGTCTTATTTAACTGTATTCTCCTTGCTCTGAGCAAAGCTCTGGGTAATGGTGTTTGCATGGAATCACATTTCATATGGAACACCTGTTAAAGTCCTTTTTGTCCAGGGAATCGGCTTAAAGCAACATCTTTGAGGTCTGGAAAGCAGCCCTCTGGGCAAGCAATCTGGCTTGGCTTGTTTCCTTTAGGGACCCACAACTCCCTGCTACCATCAGGGGG